>NC_132884.1:37884918-37989918 GCF_030463535.1 Salminus brasiliensis | reverse complement strand
GTTAGGAAATCTCCAAATTAGGAAATTAATTAATCATGGTGCCTTTGAGAATCATCTCTGGTAGTGCTTGGACCACACAAATGTGTCTGGAGGAAATATTTTTTTTACAGTAGTGCAGTATGTTAAATAGAAGCTCAAAAATCTTAATAACATTAGAAAGTAGCCTGCCAGTTAGTACATACACTGAAAATAAATGTTCTACAAAGAGTTCAAGTGCTGCCACAGAAGAACCATGTTTGTTTCCATGAAGAACCAGGTTTATAAAAGAGATGTGAGGTTTGAATAAACTTTAGTTGATTTAAGGGTTTTTCACACTCCCACATCTCTTCTACATGGTGGGTAAGAGTGGGTAAGACGACTGCCCGTCCCTGTGGCAGATCTAGGGTTTAAAATTTCCAGCTGGGCAAGCACCCCACACTACACCAGTCATGTCCTTGGGCAAGACTCCTAACTCCTTAAGTTCCTGTGGCGCAACGGATAACACCACTACCTACCAGTAAGCTGCACTGGGGTTTGATTCCCAGTCTAGGTGACTCTACATTCCAAAATCAACTCAGTTAAGTCACTGAATTGATTAATTTCTGCTTTTCTTAATTCATTCATCTTCATTTCTGTGTGTCTCTCTCTCTCTCTGCAGTACCTGTGTAGTGTGCGGGCTCGTAGCAGGGCCCGGTACGAGCCGGCATCATTGCGTCGAACGAGTGGAGTGCGAACGGTAGCCCGCAGCAAGGGCTGGAGGATGGCGGCGATGAGCTGGATAAGACCATGGACGGAGACGCCGAGGGTGTGTGGAGCCCCGACATTGAGCAGAGCTTCCAGGAGGCTCTAGCTATATACCCACCATGCGGCCGCCGCAAAATCATCCTCTCAGACGAAGGCAAGATGTACGGTGAGTGAGAACAGCTGGTAGCACCTCTGGATTCAGTTTGTAGATTTGAAGCCTATCCTGTGTTGGTCACGTTAGTGACGTCAGTGATGTGACCCTCCAAAGTATTATTCAGGCTCATATCAGAGACAAGACAGCAACAAACTGTTGATGATGATGATGATGATGATGATAAACACAAGTACAAAATTCACAATTTTTTGAAAGAGAGAAAAACTCTTTAATGGAATAGTGTAGTAACTGTCCTTCATGCCAGTCACTGAACTTGTTTCCTTAATATAGATCTTTTATATATACCTAGGGGTAAAAAACAATTCTTGTATTTTGGGTTATTAAGTTAAGTTAAAGGCCATGCTATTTTTTTATAGTATTTTTTTATGCCTGTCAGCCAAAGTCACATGCATTGAATTAAAACAAAGTGTGGTATTCTAGATCAAATCACATCACTTTTATTATGTCATTGTCACGTTAGCACAGAAGGAAAGGTCTACACAATCTATACATGATGAAATGCTGAATACATACACCGCACTACACTATACATACACTATTGTACTGTTCCAAATACACAAGCTGTTCATATATAATTATATACAGATTCAACGCTTTGCTGCTATACAATATATGCATATTGTAAATATTGTTGCACCATCAATTAGTCATACTCATGGACTCTCAGTTCGGTAGAGTGTGATCAGCCAGTGCACAAAAGTGAAACTTTTAGTGTGTACTTTTATTTATCCTAAATTTGAAAGGTTTTGACAGGTTGAACTCAGTGTGAGTGCTGAATCAGCATCTTACATTCTCTTAAGTCCAGTTTCTTCTTTTCCACCCCTAATTTGGTTGTTACTTTAAATGTGGACCTAACTCTAACTATTGGTGATTTTGTGAGTTAGATATCCTTTCTATCGTCTCCGTCACTCAAAAAACTTGCATCTGCAAAATGTCTCCAAACTTCTACAGGAGAGGGAAAAAACCTTCTTAACTTCCAATGGAAAAATATTTAATTCCAAGTCATTTTAGAACGTTTCTTTCAGGCCGATTCATCACGAACGTTTGATACAATATAAAGATAATCTACTACATTCATAATGTCAACATTGACAAAATGGAGATACAAGTTTTTTCCAGGACAACAATGATACAGAAACCACATTTCGTAGTAATATTGCTGAATATTGCAAATAAAGCAAATGGCAACAAGACCTTTTATGTTCTGAGCACTGAAAGTGTGTCTATGGCTGAGGTTGCGTGTGTGTGTTGAGTGTTTGTTTGCTGCAGAGAAAAAAATATTGATGTTTTTTGGGTGTTTCCAAGTAGAAAGAGAGACGTGTTACGACCTTTTACACACTTGTTTATAACTCAGAACTGAGGCTGAGGGAACAGGGAGCTCACGTGGGTTGTGGGTGACCATTAGATAGCACTCTGTCCCCCTGCTGAGACACACACACACACAAGAGGTTTTGCCCCATGCATAATTCTTCATGCAGTGTCACTTGCACCTGTTCACTCAGAAAATCTTATTAGTCACACTCAAAGCAAATCACAGTATTTTTTAGGAGCCAAATGAAGGTTAAAGAGAAAGTTCACTATTTTACAACCCAGATCTTCTTAGAATGGTTATTTCGTATTTAGTATGGACAGCCTTACTGCTCCATAGAGGTGTGCATTATGGTAATATATATATATATATATATAATTTTTTTTTTTTTTTTTTTTAAGGATTTTGGCATGCAGAAAAAATGCATGAGGTTCTTAAAACTGCTGTTTGAATACTCTGCCATACTGAGTGCAGTGATTTCTATTTCTATTCAAAATCTGCTAATTATACTCTCTGTAATGAAAAGGGGCAGCTGGTCAGTGTTCCTTAAGCACTGGCGAAATCCCTGATATTCTTGCTTGTATCACAATTACAAAATGAATCCTGCTTTCGATAAAACATCGTTATATTGCCCATTCCTGCTGCTCTATTCCAGCATCTCTCTGGGCTTAAAGGGAAATTCCACAGATTTCTGAAATGATTCTACATAAAATGTGGTTTAAAAGTATTTGGACAGTGAAACAAGTCATTTGCCTCTGTGCACCACCTCTGTGGATTTGAAAAAAGGAATTTTGTAGAAGTCATTGAAATGTAGACTTTAATTCAAAGAGTTTAACAAACATTATTGTGTTGTTTAGGAATTACAGGCCTTTTTAGCACAGTCCCTCCATTTCCTCAAACTCAGTAACTGGGTAAAGCATGACTACTCTTTATACTTTTAATGCTTTATATCATTTAAAATTGTATTACTGTCCAAATACTTTAGAGTTTTAAAAATGGTCATACAGAATGAGTTTCACTCGGATTTCTATACAATGGTAGCTAATTGGGTCAGTGGTCACAGCGCTACAGCTCAAAATAGCCATTTTATACACTGACCAGTGAACCCACACAAAAAAAAAAAAAAAAAAAAAAATTATTATTATTATTGTTATTTTGATCATTTTAGATATTGTGATACAGTACGCTTTATTTATTTATTTATTTATTTATTTATTTATTTATTGCATATGCTTTTAATGCATTCATAATACGTTCCTGTATTTCCCACACTTTGAATGTGCAAGGTTGGCAGTAAATGACCAGTTAATCTAAGGAAAGTAATGTTTATTTTAGTACGGTTTCTGCATGCATAATTCTGCCTTGAGCGGATTTGAAAAATATTTATTTCAGGTCAGCCTTTTTAAAACTAGCTACTGTAAACCACTGTCTCGGGCATTAGGCAGTATGTTCATAACCACACAAGTAAGAACTTTCGGTGAGGGAACATTTTAGAGGCTGTAATCACCACTGTGAACAGCTCTAATAGAGCATTTCACACCAAACCACTCGAATCTTCTCATACTGGAGCCGTTTACTTATGCAGAAAAGTAAAAAACTGCAGGAATTCCCATAGGTGGAAATCAGAAACTGTGTGTGTGTGTGTGTGTGTGTGTGTGTGTGTGTGTGTGTGTGTGTGTGTTGGGGGGGGGGGGGTTAAATTGACACAAATAATAATAATGCTGCTTTTTGTAAAAGGGAAACTCACACTACAGCCAAGTTTATTTAATATATGTTTATACTGGGGATTCTATAACAGCAGCAATTAAGCAATTAAAAAGTCAGGAAAACCTGATCTGATGGAAGCATGATCGTGTGTGTGTGTGTGTCTCTCTCTCTCTCTCTCTCTCTCTATATATATATATATATATATATATATATACACACACACAAAAAATGCTACTGTATATATGCAACTACATATATTAGTTGTGTGTGTATATATATATATATATATATATATATATATATATATATATATATATATATATATAGTAGCATTTTTTTTTCTTTCACTAGAACCATAAGTGACTACACTGGGTTTTCTGTTTTCTCATATAGGAAATGATTTCTGAAGGCTTAACTGTAGCAGTTATGCCTTATTGGATTGTGCTTAAGCCTAGTGAGAAGCTGCAGAGGAGCGGCGAGTTTCTCAATATGAAGGCTGTCAGTGAGGTTAGAAGTGATGGAAAACAATTTTAATAAGGTCTCCTCTGAAAGGACTAGCCTTTAAATGAAATGGAAAACTTCAATAAACTGACAGACATCTCGTACTTCTGAGGACTGAGATTTTGTTCAAAGAAAAGGAACCCTTTCCTCTACAGAAGTCTCTCACACAAACGCACTCTCACACAAACGCACACTCACACAAACGCACACTCACACAAACGCACACTCACACAAACGCACACTCACACGTACGTAGGTCATAGCCAGTAGTTGTGTTTTTCGTGTTGCAGTTCAGAACAAGCCTGTACTTGCTCTGAGCAGTGTGAGAAGTTCTAAAGGCCAAAGTCTTCAGACAGGTTTCTCCTGTAGGGCACAAACACCACACACAAGCACTCCTCCTCCTTTCTGCTTGTGTTTTTCTTCCTTATCTGGTTTGTTTTAGCATCTCGGATCATTAGCAACTCAAATTTCGAGTTGGGTATAGATTTTATCTGCCCTTTATCTTTACATTTCCCTCCTCTGTTTCTTACCTACTCGCTCACTCTGTGTCTTTCTCAGGACTGAAAAAGTGGCTGAACCCGCTCTGTTTGTCTTGCTCAATCACAGCCTGTTCTTCCACAGAATCTCTCAGTTTCTCTCACTCTTCCTCCTTCTCTCTCTGTCTCTCTCTCTCTCTCTCTCTCTCTCTCTCTCTCTCTCTCTCTCTCTCTCTCTCTCTCTCTCTCTCTCTTCTGGCTGCAGGTGTAGATAAGTGCTCTCTGTGTTAATGTCTTGTACCTAAATACTGCTTGCCCACATGAGGAGGAGTATTTGCATATCTTCTCTGCTTTTCCTTAAATGACGGCTTTCATAACTTAACGAGAGTCGTCACCAGCTGGACGTGATGAGAGACGGCCAGAGAGGTTTTGTTGTGGAAATACTGCTCATATTTGACCAGATTGTCAAAACCTGAGGCATTAATGAAGTAAAGGAGTGCATCTACGTGTGACCCAACTGACCGGTGAAACCCTATCAGGAAAAGTGAATGTGCCTCATGTTCAGATGCTCCTGTATTGAAGTGGCTGTTTAGCAACCAGCCAGTATTTATTGTTCTGTAGTGTTTTATATGAGCCAGATAAATGGTGGTTGGTGTGGCACAACCGAGAACACCACTACCTGCCACTGAGCTACCACACCATGTGGGAGGCTGGGGTTCGATTCCCGGTCTGGGTGACTATGCTGCGCTACACCAATAAGAGTCCTTGGGCAAGACTCCTAACACTACACTGACCAACCTCTGTAATACAGGTAACCTTGTAAGTCGCTCTGGATAAGAGCATCAGCTAAATGCCATAAATGTAAATGTAAATGCTCCCAACAGACCTTTCACAATGATGTAGTTCAGAATTACATTATAATTCATAATACTTAAATTTGTGTATTAAGGGGGCTCAGAGTGGCTCTTATGCGCTTCCACTATGGCCCAGGAGTCGCAAGCTGAGCCATGCCGCTTTGCCATCAGAGCCCGAGAGAGCACAGTGGCCTCTTGAAACAGTGTTGGCTGGCACAGGCGTCCATCAGCATTGCTGGGCAGCCTAAACGCTCAGGGGAATGCAGTGGAACCCCAGTTCAAAAAGAGGCTATGGCTGGCTTGACATGTATCGGAGATGATGTTCAATTAACCTACAGATGGGTTAATTGACAGTACAAGATTTGAGGAAAAGGGGAAAATTTATAGAAAACACACACATATACATATACATATATATATATATATATATATATATATATATATATATATATATATATATATATATAATATGAAACAGATTTAAATAAAATATCAAAATTATAAAAATAATAACAAATGTGCATATGTAACTTTACTGTCTTGCAAAACCTTAGAGAAAAAAATCTTTTAATGGACATCAATGTAGAATTGGATTTTCATACTGTATATAACTACATATTAACGGCTATAAACATGCAGTATTTCTTAAGCTTAAGTTAAACCCTTCTTTTTTGAGGGGTTTTGTTTGGATGTTGGATCTCGTCTGTTCTTCACTGCACATCTTTTATGGAGTATCTTCCATTAAGTATCCCTCGTTAAGGGCTTTTTTGGGTGGGCTGGGAAGGATGAACTGATTCTGGTGTCTGTGATCTGTATAATATGTTTGATTGTATGCAAAGGTTTGGGCACCATGCAAAGTGAGTGCTTAGTAGCACCCCCTTTGTCAAAAATCACAGATGCTTTTCTGTAGCAGTTAAAATGATTTGGATTTTTACCCATTCTTCTTTCTAAGACATTTGTAAACAAACCCTTGTATCTCCAAAAAGTAACTAAACAGGATAAGGTTTATTTAACACTATTTCAGGTCATTTTAAACCATTTCTGTTAGTTTGTTCATAAGATTTCAGTGTTTCAGGCCATAAATAACAGACTTGTATATCAGACTTGTATATCTATATCAGACTATATATGCCTGCATATCATTATTATTATTATTTAGGTTCGTTATTTGCTCTTGCTCTCTCTCTCTCCCGCTGTCTCTCTCTTCACTTTCCTCACCCTCCTGCATCTCTCTCATTCTCCATTCTCCTTTTCTTCCTGGGAAAAACACAGATGAGACGAGCTGCAGCGCTGGTCGCTGGTTTGAATTAGTGGCCCAGGCTGAGAGATGTGAAGCAGACCAGAAGGCAGTGTAGTGCCTGATGGGAAACCGTGTATTTAAAACCCAGAGCTGGACCCCCTCTCTCCCCTCTCTCCGCTGTCCTCACAGAACCCCGCGCTCAACCCACTGCCCGACAGAACAGTCCCTACCATGCTGCAGACCAAACCGTATTCCCATCCTCAACGCCTCTTAAATCCTTCCGTGCTTTACTCCTGCCCCTGTGTGTTTGGGTTCTCGTGCAGCGGCTCCTGCCAGCTTGTCTAGCGCTTGTGTAGTTTCAGTATGCAGTATTTCTTAAACGCTCTTTTCTGAAAGCTAAAAGCTTTTTGTTTGGATGTTGGATCTCGCCTGTTCTTCACTGCACGTCTTTTATGGAATATCCTCCATTAGGTAGCCCCGTGAAGAGCTTTTGGGTGGCCTAGTATGGATGAACTGATCATATATGTGTACAGTTGTTCACAAAAGTTTCGGCACCTTATAAAGTTAATTCAGTAACACCACCTTTGGCAGAAGTCACAGATGTTTTTTTTTTAGCAGCTTAAAGACTTTCAGTTCTTGTAACTGGAATTTCTGCCCTTTCTTCTTTGTAGAAGCCGGCGATATTCTTGGGGTCGTCTTGTGGCACAGCTTGTTCCACAAATATGCTGTGATGTTTAGGTCAGGGGTCTGTCGGGGTCATTCCAAAAGCTTCAGTTTTTGTCTCTTCAGGTAGTTCATGCTGGAGTATTGTTGGAGTAGTTCATGTTTGGGTATAATTTGGATTATTATCCTGTTGTAGAAACCTTCAACTTCAGCTTTTTAACAGAGTAATATTTGGGGGAAAAAATGTGGATTCAAATATATATATATATGTTTTTTGTTGGCATAATGTATCCCCCCCCTTTCATACTTCACACTTACAAACACCTTTGACGACCGTGGCTTTCTACCTTAATCAGTCCACAGCACTAGTTTTGTTGCAGAAGAATATGTGGAACGATGCACCATTACTCTTGACTCAGCAATACTGATATCTGATTGGTTCTTAACAGACTTTGTTGGTCTTCCAGAGCTTAACTTGACCTCCACAGTTCTCCTGAACAGCCATTTTTAGGAAACCCCAGTTCTTTTCCTGTGCTTTGTAGGTAAGGATTATTTCCAGTCAGTTGCATGGAGGTCCTCATGCTTGCTTAATACAAAGTCTGAGAATTTATAAATGGGTGAATTTATGAAGTCAGAAACTGATGTAGAATGAATAGTTCTGGATCATAAACACCACTCTTATAAATCCAGACGTATTGGATGAAGCTCCATCACTCGAGAACATAGTTCGCATAGCTTTATACCCCTCTAGCAGACACTTGGTATTGTACTTGGTAACCGTAGGCTCATGTGCTGGCTGTTATTCTCAAGTTATAGGAGAGATGAATGCAAGTCTGGTATTTCTAGCAGTTCCATGGAGTTTGATAGGTTCGTTCAGCTGAATTCAGTAATTAGAAGAAGTTCAGAAGGTCACGTAACTGAGGACTTCCCCCACAGTACCAGAGTCAGTTTCAGCATATCTAATCCTAGTTAGAATTGATGTACAAAAGAAAAGAAGCCCTGATCTTCAGTCAGCACATGAGCAGATAATGAGCTGCAGAGCTGTGTAGGGAGGACGTTGTGCCATGTCTCCCACTTGAGCTGAGGTTACATCACCCTGGCTCACTCTGTTCCCTGCTGTTAAATATAAACATATTTACAGCCTCCCTGATAGCTCAGAAGGACACACCGCTGCACCGCTGGTAGCAGGAGAAGATGGCGCCTGTTGGTGGCATTGTGGATATCGCATTGTTAGCATTTTTCCAGGACTACTGCATCTGTTTGCATTTCAGGTCTCTCTAGTCTGTTATATCTGTAACAAGAAGGGATTCCCTTATGGGCTGTCTGGAAATGACATGGCCAGATGGCATCCTTGAAATTGTATGTCTATTTTTAGTGTGACTCCCAAGTTTTCGGAGTTGATGTGACCTCTATCCAAGGGTAACAGAATTATCTAAGCCCTGTTTTCTGCAGTACTACCGTACAGTACATCGTTGCAAATCTGGAAAAACAGTGAGGTTTAGATTTGACAGGTAAACAAAGAAATAATTCAGACCACTTCTATTATAAATTGAATTAGCGGTTAATAAAGAGCCTGTTGTTGCAGCGCTAGAGCTAATTAATTGCACCCTGTCAGACACTTGTACTTTATCAGGACAGCTCAAATCATTTGAAATAACAGTCCCTGCCCCTACCCCAGTCCCTGTAGTTATTAACTGCTAACAATTACATATCGTCACTGCAATGCAAAAACCTACTTTCACCAAAATGGCAACTTTACAGGATAATGAGAACCTTAGCAGTGGAAGTAATTTGTCCATTTAGATTTTGCACAGATGTTTATTTTTAAATTATGTTAGATATGTTAAATTATGTTGGATATGTTAGATTATTATTATTATTTTATTATTATTTTATGTATATATTTTTTGAGCATTTCTATTGGCCCATTTAGATTTTGTACAGATGTAAAGAACAATTGCTACATTCAAAGTCAAGTCAAAATGTGGAAATGCTGAAAGCAAAAATGTGCTTGTATGTATATTTTTAAAATATTTATATATAAAAATATATATTTTAAATGTATTTATTTATTTACTTTAAATAATAAACATATATTGCCGCTGTCACACAATCTTGTATCTCCAAAATGGCAACTTTACAGTAGAAGGAAAAAATGTTCAACATTAATGTTCAATGGAGGTCAGTGTAAAAAGATCTTATTTTGGAGCATTTCTATTGGTCCATTCATCATGAAATTCTCACACACTGTAAAGAACAATTTTTTTTTGGTATTTAGGTGTTTGACAGTGTAGCATTGTAATGAACTGCCAGATTCACATGATGTCCTAAATATCAAACTAGAGACATGTAGAGATTTTTGCATGACGTCAGTGATCTGTTACCTACTAGAAGAACTGTCTGTCTGTCTGAGCAGTGTAGTGCACTCATGACTAAGCTGTGATGAGTTTACCTGTTCATTGTTACCATCTTCATTGAGCAACGGTAACCAGTCTGCTTACTGGGTGTTTGCGTGAGTGTATTTATACATGCTTCTGTGTCTACACACACACACACACACACACACACACACACACACACACACAGAGAGAGAGCACTGCCCGCCTGTCCCTGTGGTTCTATGAATCCACAAGTTGTAACTTAAGTTTTTGATTTATGACTCAAAGCCAAGTTTCCAGTTGTGAGGGTCAAACTGACCCCAGCATGTTTTCCTGGGAACTTTAGTTCCAACCGCAGAACTATAGTGTGTATTTGTCTACCAGTAAATCTCAGTTGATATATATTTTTTTGTGTTCAGCTGGTTGCGCAGTACAGATAGTCATACAGTGAAGGGTGTCTTTCATCATCCTGACTTCATCACCCTCCTTGTGGAAAGTGAGTATTTAAACATGTGTGGGCTGTCTGTTGATCTTCTTGTATCGGTCTTGGTGACTGATCAACTTGCACCAAATCTCATATCTGCACTCACTACAGTTGAAGAGCTACCGTCGTTAATCTTTGGTCACTTGTGAGTGCCATTGTATAAACACTAAGAATTAATCAGGAAAACTTAACAAACTAGCCACAAGGGAATGTTGACTTATTGTGGTTCGGACGGAGATGTGGTTTATTGCCCCAGTCTTGGTAACACAGCTGATTCACCAGGTCTGTCTCCAGTAAATGATTTTCTTGCACTTGAAAATAAATCTTCATCTGCAGATTGTTTACTGGTCAACATGTGGTCTGTCTCCTTGCGTCTTTGGAATAGTGGAATAGTCAGGACCCCCTGTGGCAGTCTTGCATAGTGCCTGCTCTTTTCCATAGCTGTAAACACCTTCTCCACTTACAGCCAGTCATCTGAGGCCTCGCTGGCCGGGCCAAAGGCCCTGCCACTGAAGAAGTCCTCTCACGAGTGGGATGACCTCAGCATTCTTAATACCAGCACTGACGTTAGGCCCGGGGAATGCTGACCGCTTCTGCCATGGTATTCCTGACTGGGTCGGGCATGTCAAGGCCATTTTCATTTAAAGTGCTGGCCAACCCAACCCCCCCCCCTTTTTTTTTTAGCACTGTAAGTCCGTATTGACATGCTTGAGACTGCTTAGGGGAATAGTTAGTCAGAGAACAGATAGACAGAGACAGTATTGTCCCAAAAATCCAAATGCAGCTAATTAGCCAAGACATAATTGGTGTAAAATGGACAAAACTCTGAAATTTAGGTACACAAGCTCTGGCTGTGTATTGGAAAAAACTTTGAGATACTATATGTCTATATGCGAGATACACTATCAGCAAAGTGGGATATCATGACTGCCTAGCGGTTGAGATTTAAATACAACACAAACGGCCTTTTGGTGATCAGATCATGTTCGGGTTTCATTTGTCTGCTTAAATTAACAGGTATAAACACCCACAAGACACATTGTGATCAGGTTACGATCAGATCACTCTCAAACCACACTCACTCAGGGGTCAGTGACTGATCTCGTCCACATGTAATACAAGTGTGAACAGAATGAGTTTCCTGTGATCGGATTCCCTCAAAAATAAAAGACTAGGCTCACAAGTTTGAATCCCAAGCCATGCCGCTTTGCCATCAGTGGTTGGAGTCCCCTTATTGCTCTTAAGCGATGTTGGTTGACATAGCTGTCTGTTAGCTGGTGCAGCGGAGCTGGGAAACCGACGCCTTCCTCAGAGCGTGTCGGCTGCCTGGAGACATGTGTTAAGTCCTTAGCGTTAGGAGCATTGCTAGAGCTAGGGGGAGCAATGAACAGGTGGGCTAATTGGCAGGACCAAATGTGAAGAAAAAGGGGACAAATCTGACAAACAAATGATTTTTAAAAATGTATACTGTATTTCTGACAACCGATACAGTAAATATCACGATACTCAAGTGTATCAATATTTTCTTACAGCCCTAACATAAGCAGCTTGTGGCGAGTGAGTGCAAATCTGAAGAAGCACATTTTAAACACCAAGCAAGTGTTGGCTGTTGTAGTATATCTGGGGTAAAGGACGAAAGAGGGCTAAAGAGCACCAGTTGTTCCAGAAAGGGCCGTTTGTGAGTCGGTATTTGATGGAGGCTACAACCTGTGCGTTTAGGAGGAAGTACTCATCTCCCCTGCTTCATGATTGATTCTCACAAAGTGACTCATGGCGCAGTTGACTGACAGAAATGCTGCCTTTCTGGTTCTGCCATTCAGACGTTTGTTCTCCTCTTGGCTTGAGCAGCGATGCCAAGGAAGTTGTTGTTAAATCATTCGCGCCCTGAGCACCTTGCCAGACCAGATAGCCAGCGACTGACCCAGTGTGGTGTGGCAGTCTCGAGAGGAGAAGGATGGGGCTTGGCCTACGGCAACCGCGTCGTTTCTGCAACTCCTCTCCCAAAGGGGACAGGTCAAATGGAGACCAAATGTCTTGTGAAGGGTGGCGGCAGTGTTTTCACCTGGAAATCGTCATCATTCAAATCATTGGCATATTTGTGAGGGCCACTGTGGTTTAAACCCTCCATGTACGTTTGGAGGAAGAGGGGAAAGACCGAGAGAAAGAAAGAGGGATTCCGTCTCTCAGAGGAGGTGGAAATTTCCATGGGGCACGCTGTTAAAAAGTGAGCTGGGCGTGTTCTGGCATAGAAAAGGTTAAGAGTCCGCCCCCAGTCTTCTCCAAACGGAGCGGAGAGAGCATTAAGCAATCAGAGAGAAAGGGAGAGAGAGAGATTGTGAACGATTGAAGAGAGAGAGGAAGGTGCAGTGATTTGGATGAGCTGCAGAGTGTGCTGTTGGCATACACGGCACATCACAAATTTGAGGACACCTTGCTTTCTTTGGAGCTGTGAATCTTTATGTTGTAACAGCTGTTTGCGAATGTGTGTTTATCTTCGGCGCAATTGTGTCAAGTGTCTTCCTTGGTATTAAGAGCAGGATTGCTCTAAATAATCAGGGCTTTATTTTCCACATTGTTAAAAGCGCTGATTGTAACTCTACACTCTTAAAAATAAGGGTGCTACAAAGGGTTCTTTGAGTTATTCCATAGAAGAACCCTTCTGACTCCTATAAAGAAGCATAATGGTTAAAGACTGGTGTCTGAAGAAGGGTTTAAAGGGTTGAAGGCGGCCATGTAAAACTTCTTTACCCATTTAAAGGTCTTTCACTCTCAGCTCATGTGCAATAATGCTTCTTTTTCAAGTAACCCTTTGTAGTACCTTTATTTTTAACAGTGTAGTGGTTTAAACAAGGGGATGTACAAGGGTATCGGCGTCTTAGAAGTATCAGCAGATTTGACTCCTAGTTCGAACCCATGTTTGATGATGTTTACTAGACATATTTACTGCAGATGTATCCATATTTATTAAATTCATAATTCCAGAGAGGCACAATGTTTAGGTGACTCTGGGCTACTGCACTAAAATATCTGCAGTTTATTCATTTGACTGCATTTAGGACCCTACGAAATAGTGGCGGACTGTGATTATTGGAGCTAGGGCTTAAAAAAGAAGGTCTAGAAGCCAACCTCATTTCTCATAATGATGATAATGCTTATTTATGGCAAATTTTTAGCCAAGATAACGCACGTAGATGAATGCACATTCATCTAGGACAGCATTTGTGGCTGTTTTCAAAATTCCCAAACATGCCAAAGTTTGAACACTTTTTGTGTCGAATCCAAACCCAACAGTGAAATAACTACAGTAATGCAGTGCTTGCAGTGAAAACTCGACATGTTTGCATTGTGTGTTTCTGGAGAGAGGTCTCGTAGTGCAGCTCCACCAAGGATCCACCATAGCGCAGGAGCAGCGTTCCGGCCTGGAGTGGAAATCGCAGAGGCGCCATTCTCCACAGTTACAGTCAGTGGAGCATCAGCGTGATTCTGAAGCTGCTGTTTTAAGGCACAATAATGTTACTCTAACAAGTCCAATAAATAAGCAAACCAATACAGAAAACAAGCTCCTTTATTTCAGCTAAAAATGGCCAAGCTCGACGACTGCTTGGTTGTTATGGGCAGTTTTTCTTTTCCTTTCTCAGTGAACAAATAGCGAGGTCAGTGCGATACCATCTCTTTCTCTCTTTATCTGACTCTTGCACCACTTTCCACACCTGCAATCATCTTCACCAGGAGCCTGCAGTAGGAGCTGATGGCTCTCAGATATGAGCTGAAGGCTTTGAGAGTTTGAGGAAGATTGAGAGCAACAGTTGAAGAGAGAGAGAGAGAGAGAGAGAGAGAATGGGGGAAGGGGCCAGTAAATTATTGAATGCTCTCGCAGCACCGTCCACGGCAGGTGCGAGCAGCCGTTGGTGAGCGTGGCGGGGTGGGATAGGGTGGGGTATGGAGGGAGAAGTCCAGCTGCCAGTTGTTGGCAGAAACAGTGAAGTTCTTTCTCTCCACCACAGACCCTCCCCCCCCCTCTCTCTCTCACCATGTTTCTCTCTGGTTCTCTCTCTCTCTCTCTCTGTCTCTTTCTGTGCGTGCTCTAAGCCCAGCCTCGTCCAATCAGGTTGTGTGGGGCAGATGTGACAGGCGCTGAGGAATGCGAGGAATGCAGAGGGAGAGAGCGAGAGAAAGAAAGAGAGAGGGAGAGAGAGAGGCAGGCAGAGGCCTGTGCGGGTGTGTCTGTAGGGGGAAGGGAGGAGGAGGGGGCAACATATGGCTGGTAAGGGTGGACACACTGCATCTCTCTCGCTCAAGCTCTCTCTCTTTCTCTCTCTCTCTCTCATTTCCTTCTGTGTCCCTCTGCCCCCCCAGCCCCCCCCACCCCCACGCAGAACTGCACTGCTTGACTTTTATGGTCACTAATGGAGCTTTGAAAGCAGACTGTGTGTGTGTGTGTGTGTGTGTGTGTGTGTGTGTGTGTGTGTGTGTGTGTGTGTGTTCGTTCCTGTACAAACAAGTTACAAACTATAAATTTTCATGTTGACTAAAAAGCATGTTGTCCCTGTTTTAACAAAACCTCGTATCTGTTCCTTGTTAGTGATTGTTTTACAGTTTCTTTGTCATCTTCATTTATTACTGAAGTTACAGGGAATTAATAAGATACATGATCTTTGATATGTTGTCTCTTTAGCTTAAATAATGAATTATGATACAAATAATATCTTCATTTTTTAAATAAAAAAATAAATACACTTGTAATACAAATACATTTTATATTTATCACTTTTTAATATTTTTTTTTTATTTCATTTATCTTTTTAAATATCTTTTAATGAAAATGATTAAAGTAATATGCTATATAATAAAAAAAAATATTTGAATGTTTTTGTTTTTTAGGGAGGGCTTCAACAGTATAATAAACTGTAATAAAAATATATAAAAAACAATATAAAAACTGCCTTTTAATAAATACATATATATTTATTTATAATATATTTACACTTGACAGCGATGTTCTTAGGTCCTTTAACAAGTATTATAATTAAGTGCCACATTTTGGAAAGTACTAGAGGCAGATAATTCTGCTGCTTTTGTTTGATTCATGTCTCTGATTATTGATTAATAATTAATAATCTTATCATCTGTTAGCATGCAAAGCGCTTTCTGGCAGAAACTTTTCCCAACTCTTGGAGGATGGACCGTGTGATTAGGGGCCGGCCCAGGTGTTAGGCCACCTGCGGATGCACGGTTTCTGATTTCCCCAGAGTGAACAGTCTGTAAACTCTGAGCAGAAATAGCCCCCCTCAGTGATCTGATCGAGGCAACATGAGGGAAGTAGGGACTGCGTGTCCGTCTCTAATTTTCCAACCACCACCAGCAAGTCGTTGCTCTCATGCACAAACCTCCTATCTTTAAAATGGCACAAACTACTTTGCTTACTGCTTTTAATGGAAGTCCGTGTAAAAAGATCTTATTCTCTTTGGAGCATTTCTATTGGTCCATTCATTATGAAATTTGGCACAATGTAGAGAACAGCTGCCAAATTCACATTAACATTAAGTGAAAAGGTGTGTATGTGTGTGTCTGTGCATGTGTGTGTGTGTGTGTGTATATATATATATTGATATTGTTAAGGGTTTTTGAGCAGCAGTAAGGATTATATTAGTGAATAAGGAAATGTGTGGATGATGGAATGTTTTAATCATTTAATTTATATTATAATAATAACTGAACATTCAGTGGCATTCAAATATTTGGGCACCCCTGATAAAATTACACATTTTGATGATTTTCTTAATAAAAGAAAATAAACAAATCCAAATAGAAATATAAAATATAAAGTTCTATGCATTTGGCACAGTTGAAATATATTTATTAAATGTAAAACATTTGTTGAAAAAAAGCATTATTTATATATATTATAGATATATTAATAATTTATCAAATTAAACACAAACAGTAATTACGCCTTTAGGATGTGAGGTGGTTTTAAGTTAAGTGATATTTTGTGTGTGTGTGTGTGTGTGTGTGTGTATGTATGTATGTGTGTATATATATATATATATATATATATATATATATATATATATATATATATATATATATATATATATATGTGTATATGTATGTTGTTGCTGTCCCGCAAAAAAACGTATGTCCATTTTAGCAGTGTTTCACTTTTTGACCTCTATATATATATATATATATATATAAGAAGGAACTTTAATTGAGCCTTAATTAAGCACTCCCCCAACACACACTCATGCGCACACATCTGTCTCAATCTTTTCAGTTGTAAAATCATATAAACAGCAGATTGGCCCATATCAGCAGGGTATCCTGTATGACCCACTTTTTAACCTTCCTATCTCTGGCCACGAAGAACAAAACCTCAATCTGACTTCAGTGACAGGAATGCATCTGTACACATCTTTCCCTAGACCTCAATCTCTGTAGTCCACCTCCAGCTAAACTGCATTTAAGAGGATAATAGTCTGCCTCACATGGTCTGGCTGGCAAACATGAGGGCAGTTTGGCCCAAAATAGAAAGGGCAGTAGTCTGGTATGTAGTAGGTTTTAGTAGTGTAAGTGCGTTATGTAGCTGGAACATTAAGGGAGCAGTGTAAAGGTGCTGTTTTGAAGGCCTTTCTTTCTGCCTTTTTTTAATTGCTTTGGCAGCTTAGCAAGCTCTGGAAAGTCCCACTTTAAACGCAGCTCTTGCTCAGTGTAAGAGAGCGACACTATCACTTCAATGTTGACAGCTTGCCTTTATTAATTTTCTATTTGTAGTAAGTCGTCTCACTTGGACTGAACAGGGTTCATGTTTGTGTTTCTGTGTGTTTGAGGACACGGGTTTCACACTGCTGCTCTCCTCGAGTGCCACCTTGTGGCAACAACAAGAGCAAGCAGGTCTTTTAAATGGTCCTTCTTTCTCTCTCTCTTTCTCTCTCCGTAGGACGTAATGAGCTCATTGCCAGGTACATCAAGCTGAGGACGGGCAAAACCCGCACAAGGAAACAGGTAGCTGCCGGCTCCTCCATCTGAGCCACTTTCACTCACGTCTTACTTTTATATTTGGGTTAAAATCCAGATTAGCTACTAACATTAATGTTTAGTGAAGATTCCAGTCAGTTAAAAATGCATGCATTTATTTAATTTATTTAATTCACTTAATTTAAGAACACACATTAAAAATGCCAGTGTATAAGTGGGATTGTTATGGGATGGGATTTTAGCCATTTAAATATGAGCCCAACCCAAATGGTGATCATGCCATGCAAATTTTAATAGCCTCTGTATCTCTAAAGCCAATGAGAAAGTAAATGGCCTACTTCTTACACTCTTAAAGGAGCGTCAAATTGTTCTATGAGCAGCAGTGCCATAGAAGAACCACTGGTGGTTCCATAAAGAACCATGTTTGTAGTAGAGGTGTGTGAGGGGAATGCAAAGAACCATTCAAGGGTTTAAAGCACCCTCACTTTATAAAAAAAAGATTATTTTAATGTTATTATGTATTTCTAATTTGATCAATTTTCTTCCCGATTTGGAAGGCCAATTACCCAATCCCTATATGTGTGAACCCCATCACTAGCAATGCTCCCAGCACTACCACTGCCGCTGATGCAGCGTCACTAGATACAACAGCTAACAGATGCCTGTGCTGACCAGCGTCACACTAGGAGTGATGTAGGGCAGCAGTGTCATCAACCCCCCCTGGAGGGAACAATGCCAGTCATGCTCTCTAGGACTCTGATGCTCCACTGCTGATGGCAAGCAGCATGACCTGGGATTTAAACCAGCGGTCAGATCATAGTGGTGAAAAAGATTCTCCACACCCACTTGTCTTTACTACAAACATGGTTCCTTATGGCACAAAAAGTGGTTCTTCTGTGGCATCACTCCAAAAAACAGTTGAAGCACCTTTGTAAGAGTGTAGGGATGGGCAATATGGTAAAAAATATGATCACGCTACACAATATATTTTGTGCAGACAGAATGCACCAATATTGTCCGATTTTAAATACGCCTGTCCAAATACTGTCCTGCACTGTCAAATACCGCTGCACTGCATCCAGTTAAACAGGAATAATGACACTCTTTGCAATGAAAGTGAGTCAGTGCTCTTTAAGCACTGCCGATTATCCACCATATGATGATCACAATATGATACAATAGTGATATATTGCCCACCTCTACTACTGCTACAACATCCCTGCAAAGCACATGCCAGGACAGAACTGAGAACAGTAGTAGTGCTGTGAAAGTTCATATGTTAATAGCAACTGATTCTGATTGTATTAAAGGAATGTCTCAGTGAATGTGTGTCAGTGTAAGAATGCGGTCTTACAAAAACCTTCCATCTCCATTTTCATCGTTTTTCATTGTTTGACATAATGTAAATCTGGTTGTTGATCTTTACATTGTGTTCAAATTTGAATATGATGAATGGACCAATAGAAATGCTCTAAAATATTTTTACATTGACTTCCATTGAAAGTTAAGGTTTGCCATTTTGGTAAAAAAAAAAAAATCTGTCACAGAAATAATATACACTATACTTTCAGATTAGTCTTTAAAAGCTTGAAAGTTAAAAAAGTTTTTTTCCTTCCCTGTAAAGTTGCTGTTTTGGAGGTATGAGGTTTTTACACGATAGTGACCATTTATGAATGCTTTTTAAACATGTCCACTGTATTTGAACAATATCATGATAATATGAAAACTAATTCAGTAAGAACAACCACTGATAGGTCCAGTGCAGAATAGGTAGGACATGATACAGTTGTGCAAGCTCTATAGACAAAACGTGAGACAGGGTGTATAGACAATAAATACAAAGGTGCAAATCTGTGCATTAGGCTGGGTGATTAAGGTCCAAAGTAAGTTACTATACTTAACTTACTGTGCAATACTAAATTGCCATGAGAGATGTTGTGTGTCTTGACAGAAGAAACTATGTTCATTTGAAAATTGCATTCAGGACTCTGTATTGTCACTGTCGCAAAAAACCTGGGCAGTTATTCTTTACATTGTGTGAAAATTAAGTGATGAATGGACCAATAGCTATAATAAGATTAATTTTTTTTGCTTATTCTGTAAATTTGCATTTTGGAGATACAAGGTTTTTTGTTTTTTTTGACTGCAACAGTGTACCTTTTATTTTTCATGTATTATTTAATATTTAATAACATATTTAATAATATTATCATTAGGTCATTATCAAGATATTCAATTTTTCATATTGACCCATGCCTACTGTGGACAATCATTGCGTGTGTTGTATGTGTGTATGTATAAGTGTGTCTGCATGTGTGTGCGTTTTTTAAAATCCTCTCACACTCCTTCAGGTATCTAGTCACATACAGGTGTTAGCACGGAAGAAAGTCCGCGAGTTCCAAGCGGGTATAAAGGTAGGTGTCTCCTGCTGGCCCCCTCGGCTAGCATGCGAATGAGCGTCTCTTTCCTCCTTGGTTACGGCTTCTCTCTCTCTCTTTTCTCTCTCTTTCCTTCCCTACTCTCCCTGTGTTTTCTCTTTCCCCCCACTCTTCCTTTTCTGCAGGTTTCTAGCCACTTGCAGGTTCTTGCCCGGAGAAAATCTCGCGAAATACAGTCAAAGCTGAAGGTATGCGCTTTCCTGCGGGTGGGGCGGGGCTTTGCAGCGTTTGGCTTTGCGCTAACCAATCAGAGAAGACTTTACCGCATGGAACCGCCAGTTCCATGTTACCACTGGCTGGCCAAAACTCTGAAGAGGAGCTCAATGAAAGAGGAGACCTCCTTAAACAAAAGGCTGCTTGTGTTGGACGGAGGCGCTCAGAAGCTGCTGTGATGTTGCTGTAGAGTAGATCTGGATGGTCTGAGTGTAGTTCAGTGTCTTGCTTTGTAGCAGAGAAGGCTGAAAGTGCATGATGGCGCCATGCTCTCTGCCTGTAGGCTTTCCTGAGGCTCGCTCCCTGTCTCTTCAGTCTTTCCCCTCCTTTTCATCCAGACACCCCCCCCCCCCCATCCCATGTCCATCCCACCTCTTCAGTTCATTCTGTTCAGAAGGCTTTTAAGAAGGGTTTTAAGAATACAGCATTGTTTTTTCTGAGGTTATTTATAAAGAGCATTTTGGCCATTTGCTCTACAGTTGCTTAAATTAATTTGACTGGCAGTTTTGCACCCTTAAGTCATTACTGTAATGTATAGTGATTAAAGCCATTACTGTAATTTCATAGTGATCAAAGTCATCAAAGAAATTCCAAATTGTGCTGTGGAACCCCCACTCCTCAGTAATATACATCAAAAGCTGGATCACAAAGGAAATGTATTGCATGATTCCTCGTGACTTTCATGAACCTGTTAGTTGATTAGGAGCATAGACGTTCCAGCTCATTGGGTCCACAGTTTCTAGCTCTTCAAGCTTTCCCTTTTTTTAAAGCTTGTAAAGATGGTCTTCTGTGTTTGAGTGTTTATACTAATAGTGTAGCTTACTGAGCTGCTTTTGTACTCACAATAACACAGATGTTCTTTGCAGCTACAGAACAGAAAATGACATTTAGGCAGAACATAATGAGGGCCTGGTTTCCCACAAGTCATGTTCAGATGACACGCATCAGTTTTAATAGTAGTCAATCAAGTAGTCTGCTGATTATTTTTTAATTAATCCAGTTATGAATATATTTTTGTGTTCTAGCTATAAAATAGGCATAAACTAACATTAAAAAATTATTTTTTATTAGTCAAATATTCCAGAAATCCTTCTTGGAAAAGGTAAATAAAAATAATAAGAAATAATAGAAAAACACTATGTAGCAACAGACAGTGCCATACATAATGTCTACCAGGCTCCGTTAATTACTGTAGAAGAAACTGGTAGGGCAATTTAAGATGTCATCATGCAAACTACCAAATAATTAATCAGATTTATTAATTGAGTAATTGAGTTTGCATAGTCATGGCAGCACTTTTAAACAAGGAGAAATTGTTTACTGAAAGATTATATTTACATAGTTTTCACCAACTGCAGATCAGCCAAGACGTGTTTGTGTCCAAGTTTACTCAGTATAGCATTAGGAGCCGAAAGATAGATCTGGTTTATCTCAACAACGACAACAAAAACAACCCTCTGATACTTGTTACCTAAAAAACAATTACGTGACCCATTCAGTGACCAGGTAAATTAGACAATCTTCATTATTTATATGTAAAAAAATATGTGGGAGAATCAAAAAGTAAAGGCAGTTTTTAAATGATGCGATAACCTATACGAAGAGAAGCTAGCGAAATTGCCTGTTCAACCACGCCCAGTGCAGCACTTCGCCTTCAGACACTTTTTTTTTTTTTTTAAGTGTCACCCATGAGGGCACAAAAATGGACCCTCTGTTGCGAGATGCATTCTCTGGGCAGCGGGAGTGAAACACTGTGCACGATGAATCAACGAAAGGTTTAGGAGCGTATAGAAACCTTTTACAGTGGAAGAACAGGTGTAAACAACGAAGGTCGTTGGGGTCACCTATCAACATTGTGCATGCGAGCGCATTGACCGGCTGAGGAATGCTGTCCTTTTTAGGGGCTATGTGGAAAAGCGATATGTTGCTTAGTTACTTCTGTTAAATTTGTTAAATGTTTTTTGCCTTTACTTTTTGATTCACACTCTTTTGATTCCTTTAAGATCAGCTCATTTGATAATGAAAGACAACAAAGGCCCACCTGCTGTACTTATCTAGGGCAGTGGTGGCTCAGCGGTTAGAGCGCCGGACTATCAATAATAGGGTTGTGGGTTCGATTCCCGGACACGGCCTCTCTGCTCCCCGGGCGTTGGCTGCCCACTGCTCTGGGTGTGTATGTGTACTCACTGCCCCTAGTGTTCACTACCACAGATGAGACACATTTCACTGTACATGTAGGTTCATCCTCATCACTGAGATTAGCAGCAGAATTATCATCATACAGTAGATCATAAAAATGTGAGTGTCCTAACAGTGAAAGTGTGTGAACAGAGGAAGGCTATGAGCTACAGCACGTTGCATGTCATCTTCATGAAAGCTTGGTAAACTCTTGGGAAACCAGTCCCACATATGCCCCCAAATCAGTGGACTGGATGGTTAGTTTTTTTTGATGTGTGTGATTGTGTGTGAGAAAATTAGCCCAAACATGTGGAGAGAACATTAAAACACAGCTTTCTAGAACACTGTTACTAATGGTCTCTCTTTCTTTTGATTCAGGCCATGAACTTGGTAAGTGTGGATTTGGATTTTGCGTTTTTGCTTCGCTTTGCCGCACCCCACGCAGCTAATGCCCAGCACTCCTCCACCGCTCCCCCCATCCCTCCCGTCCTGCTGTATGCATACACTTCCCACTGGCCTTTAGGTGTCAGTAATGTGCCTGCCTGGGCATTGTCCTATGCATTCCCTGCTTCCGCTTACAGTCATGAGCTTTTTTTTTTTTTTTTTTTTTTTTTTTTTTTAAGTAAAATAAATAAATTACAGTTGTTTCAATTTGTTGGACAAGCTTAAAACCGGATACCCTCATTAACATTTAGGATTCTTACAGGCTATGACCGGCTATAATAGGACAGCTACTAGTAGCAGGCATCAGAAACTAGTAGCAGGCCACCATAGATACAGTAGCTTGTAATATTGAGAAGGAGTAAGATGATTGTTTCTGAAAATACCAGTCTGCTTCAGCTGTGCCCTGATTTGAGAAACACTGTCTGCCTGAAATGTCCATTAAGGCAGCCAGACTTTAGACTGCTCTGATTGGCTGTGTATTCAAAAGTGCTAGAAGCAGCAGTTGAACTGATTTGGGTCGATGTTACGGGCGAAGAACGTCCAAAGCTTGGCTGTTGTGCTGTGTCTGTAACTTGTATCGCAGTGTGTGCTCAGGTGCCACCCTGCCATCAGCTTCTCCTAACTGCCTCTATCTGTTGTCTCTTTCCACTCTTATGGAAACCCAGAGGAGCACTAATTGACACACAAGGTTAATTAGACCACCTCCATTATTTATAGCAAAGTAATTTATAGCAAGTTGGGGCGGGTGGGGGTGTTAAGACCTGAATTTGGACCTGTTACGTGCTCTCTGATTTCCTTCTCTGGCATTTCGGTTGAGAACCACTGCATTTGTTCGAGTCTCTGATGGTTTTAGAGCTTTAAAGCTAAAAGGGACACTCTGGCCTGATTAGTAATCCCCACTTCTGAGGATGGGTCTTTGGCAACTGAAATGCTTTGGGGTGGGTTTTTGGGCACTGTAGTAGCTTGCATATGCTGAAGGAAGCCAAATTCGATTATTACTGCTAGAAAAACACACATTTCGAACATAAAACAGGCAGGGCGAGTGTATGCATGCACACACAGCCCTCCAGCACTTCCTCTGTAGGTCCCAAAACCCACCCAAAAGCAGGTTCTTCAGAAGATCCTCCATCTTTAAAAGACAGGTGTTTTATATGGTTTTTATTTTGTCTCTGTAAAGAAGCATGTTTGCAATAAAAATGTGTGAGTGTAAGGAACCTTTACATCAAGTAATGGTTCTTTAAACCTTCTTCATATTCAATTCACACATCTCTATTACACACATGCTTCAATATGGAGCCCAAAATGGTTCTTCTATGGTCCAGATATTTAAATCTGAAATCCAGTTTCCAGTCCTCATCACTCATTTGTGATGTCCCACGGGGGTTTCCTAGTCTGTCTAGTGTGTTCCCTAAACAGCCAAGAACAGCTCTTCTGCAGAATTGTTAAAAGCCTTACATGATATGTATAGAATATCCCTCTCACCATTAATATCTTCTCCTCCTCAGGATCAGGCGTCCAAAGACAAGGCTCTTCAGAACATGGCGGCGCTCTCTTCAGCCCAGATAGTGTCTCCAAATCTGATCAAGAGCCAGCTTCCCCCACTGCCCCAGCCGCCTTACCCACCTCCCGCTTTAGCCCCAGGCTCCAGAGTAGGTCTCAGTTTGAACAGATACACACTTAAGATAAATGTGATTATCTTATCCAGGGTCTTTATTTCTTTATTTTTACTTTTCCTGTCTTTTGTGTTTTGTAGTTTTGGCCAACTCCAATCCCAGGACAACCTGGACCCTCTCAGGAGTGAGTTTTCTACACATTTTAGACTCTAGAGTTATGCATAGAGGCTACATTGCAATTTGCCAACAACTAGTCTACGTCAGCCCTTTTTTTAACAGAATATCCTACTGACTTGTAGTTATGTAACTTATTCGTATTACTTAATGCATTATAAATCGATCAGCCATAACATTAGCACCAACACTAGGTGAAGTAAAAAGCATCGATAGTCTTTATCTACTGTGGCAAAGGGTGCTTTATATTAGCCAGCGAGGCTGGAAAATGGTTAAGCATAAGAATCTGAGACACTTTAACAAGAACCAAATTCTGATGTCCAGTCAACTGGGTCAAAACCTCTCCAACAGATCAGGCAGGTCCTGTGGAGTTTTTTTGGTATACAGTGGTCAGTACCTATCAAAAGTGGTTCAAGACAGGACAACCGGTAAATCAGCAACATGGTCATGGGCACCTAAGGCTCACTGATGCTCATGGAGGACTTAAAGGGTCTGATGCTAACATCCTGGTGGCCAGACCTGTTGTGGCGCCACAAGACACCTTCAAAAGTCTTGTGGAGTCCGTGCCTCGAACGGTCAGGTCTGTTGTGGTGGCGCAAGGGGTCCTACTCAGTGTTAGGCAGGTGGTACTAATGTTATGGCTTACCAGTGTATCGAGAAAGTATTCACTTTCTTTGTTGATAATAGTCTGTTATGTCGATCATCATAAAATTCTTAATGAAATTATGCCCCATTCATGTCATGACTGTTAAGGCATATATTTTGATTAATATAGAATTTAAGGATTTGACTGACTGTCTGAATAAAGCCAGTATACAATGAATTCAGTGTCCATAAACACTTTGCTGTTGATGTTTACAAAGTTAGTGTTGCTACCGCTTATTTGCAGTGTGTCTTCCCTCATATTATAAAGTCTTCAGATTATTTTTTTTTGTGTCTAACTGGATTATGAAAACTATTGTTGCAGCATCAAGCCATTTGCACAGACCTACACAAACCTACCCGGACCTGTTCCGCCTCCAATAGCGGGTACTTTTTGTCTTCTCTAAATAATCTGTATGATGGTAGGACATTTACATATTTATAAATTGCTTCACTGAATGTCTTCTGTATGTTGTGTTTAGCTTATGAGCCCCTGGCACCCCCACTCCCACCATCGGCCACTGCAGTGCCAGTGTGGCAGGATCGCACCATCGCCTCCTCTAAGCTGCGCATGCTGGAGTACTCCGCCTTCATGGAGGTCCCTCGAGACCAGGACAGTGTGAGTGACTATAAGCAATTTTAAATAAAGCACACTTCTCCAGGGAAGTTGAACACAGTAGCCTGGTTAAATAACTTAAGATAATAGTGTACAGTATGTCCAAATATTTGTGGACACCCATTCTAATGAATGCATTCAGCTACTTGTAATAGTGCCCACTGCTGACACAGATGTGCAAATGCTTGTTTAGTGCTGCCTAATGCCAGGAGTGGGCTAGAGGGGTATTAATTACACAGTGGTACGGTGTTCTCTGGAATGATGGATGGTGCTCCATCCAATACTTTGGGATGAGCTGAGGTGGTGGTGATCATCCAACATCCTGACCTCACTAACGCACTTGTCGCTGTATTAAGTAAAATCCTCACAGCAATGCTTCAAAAGTAGAAAGCTTTGAAAAGTAGAGTCGAAAGAGTTACATCAAATAAAAAACGGTAAACTCTTTTTAATAAGCTTAATTTCAGAAGAAACAATGATAGAGTAGGTGCATCTTATTGCTACATAATTATATTCATATTAGTAGATACAACAACTCAACAGTGGGGAATTGGGCATGCACAGTGCTACTTGCTGGGGTATAAGCTTCCATTAGTTTATGATTCTATTAGTTTGGCATCCATTACTTCATACGAGTTTATAACATGATCATATAAAGGACAAATGTCTTGTGAGCACATAAAGCTAAGCTCCATGTTCTCCCTTTATTTTTCCTTTTACAGTACAGCAAACATCTGTTTGTGCACATTGGGCAGACCAACCCCTCATACAGTGACCCCCTGCTGGAGGCAGTGGACATCCGGCAGATCTATGACAAATTTCCTGAAAAGAAGGGAGGACTGAAGGAGCTGTACGAAAAGGGCCCCCAGAACGCCTTCTTCCTGGTCAAATTCTGGGTGAGAGAATCTGAGCAAATCTCTCAGTGTTTAGGGCAGTTGTCTGTTTAGGAGTACTGTTTAGTACTTGCAACCTTCAAATACTGAGACCTGAAAACACATGTTTATTATTTAATTTACAAACATTTTCACAAATAATTTCCTGTATTTTGTTAAAACAAGTGATTTGTCCAACAAAACCCATTATAATTACACTTCAAACCTGGCCAGTGCGCCCCCTAGAGGTTGATAATTGATCATTTATGCTTCATCTATGTTATCATAAAGGAGAGTTTTACCTGTATTATGTAGATGTGGACTGCGACCTTACGAACGTTGAGGCTCCCATCAGTGGCCACAGTGATGTTCACAGTGGAAAAGCCTCTGGTTGAATCCTTTCCACCCTGCCCACTCCTCAATAAGCCCCACCTCTGAATGCTTGTTATAGACCCCCTTATGTGTATTTGAGAGGGCAGGAGACCAGCTGATATTGACAGTGGATCTACTATTTAAAGTAATTAAATTAGAGTGTAACTCTTACATACTAATAACGGGCCTCAATTATAAGTAAATGTATTGATCAAAGATCACTGAATTCAATTAGACTTCTGATAAGAGGTGAACATTAACCAATCCCAGATCGGCATTCTCACCATTTAAAAGTGGCAGCAGACCAGTTGAGTACCACTCCAAGTATTAATGGTCATCTAATGATGCTTGGTAACTCTGCTCTCACCCGAAATACTAAAGAATTTGATCAGCTGTGTTCACAGGAGTATTCTAATGCAGTGCTTAATGTGACCACACACTACAACAGAGACTTCACCAGATTTTCATATTGGTCATGAGTGCTCCCTACTGCTGAACGGATGAACCTGTAATCATTTTTACATTAAGCTTCTTCCATAGAAACATATTACACACAAAGAGCTTTACCTGGCTTAACAAGCTAAACCAACCACCCAGGACCACCAGATTTATTAAACCTGTTTCTGGTCATAAGCACTTCCCCATGTGGCGTCTACTGGTTGTTGCTTTTGTTCAGTAAGCCACATTAAGCTTTTTATTACAATGAGTTTTAATGGAGAAAAAAGGATTTAGTGGACAGGAATGTCTTTATTTATAGCTTACAGGTTCATTCTTTCACCAGTAATATGTGAGAGAAATGTCGCATTACTGTTTTAGGGCATTAAGAGTCATGTAAAAAAAAATGTAGGGCTTCCTATTAAAACCTTTTGTCTTTTTGAACAGTATTAAGAGGTTAAGAGGTTAAAATGTAATTAATAAAAATGGAAAGTTTGAACACCCCCACATTTATTACTACTTAAAATGTCTTAAATCCTAATCAGGAGCAGAATAATAATATAATTAGAACATGGTTAGAGAGGATTCTGGAGCACTGTGTCTTATTTAAACCTCAGACGTTTAGTCTGGTCTGCTCTTGATTTTTGAAGTGAGTGGTGAAGAAGATCACCATCATGGCCAGATCCAAAGAGCTCTCTGAGGCCTTCAGGAAGAAGATTGTAGATGCAGATGAGTCTGGGAAGAGGTTTAAAAGGGTCTCAGGACAATTCAGCTGTTGCACTGCCAGGATCGCAAGATTTGTCTTGTCAACAAGTCTATGCTTGAAGGTGAAGTGCTTGCTCTGTGTTGCAGGCGGATCTAAACAGCAGTGATATGCAGGACGGGCCAGGGTCTTTCTATGGCGTCAGCAGCCAGTACTGCAGCACTGAGAACATGACCATCACTGTCTCCACTAAAGTCTGCTCCTTTGGCAAGCAGGTGGTGGAGAAAGTGGAGGTGAGTCACATCGAACATGTTTTATAATAATAAAAATAATAAATAAAAAAAAACAGCTCTGTATAAAGCATGCTCAACACACCCAGTGTCCTCACTAGTGTTCACCAGGACCCACAGTGGAGGATAGATAGCTGTGTGAATTATTAAACTGGCAGACAGGTCAAGGGATCTCATTGATGTTTGACAGTGCATTGTTAAGGGAAGGCCAGAAGGTCATTTTCTGGTCACTGAAGATTAGTGTTTGCTGGGGTTTACATATTTTAAGCATCAGTGCAGTTTTTAAGGAGCTGTTCTTGCACAATGTCTAGGGCTGGGCAGTATAGCCAAAATTAAACACAGTAATTTTTTATATTTAATAGTAATTTTTTAGTAATAATTTATATTTTGAATTTCATGGTATATATCATGGTATTTATTACATATGTGGGGCAGTGGTGGCTCAGCGGTTAGAGCGCTGGGATATCGATAACAGGATTGTGGGTTCGATTCCCGGGCTCGGCAAGCTGCCACTGTTGGGCCCTTGAGCAAGGCCCTTTACCCTCTCTGCTCCCCAGGCGCTGGAGTTGGCTGCCCACTCCTCTGGGTGTGTGTGTGTGTACTCACTGCCCCTAACACATGTGTGTGTGTGTGAGTGTGTGTTCACTACCAGATGGGTTAAATGCGGAGGACACATTTTACTGTACAGTGACAAATACGTGCACCTTTACCTTTATATGTACACTCGTACTACCCAGCACTAACCAGGATCACCTTCTTTTCCCCCTCTGTATTGTACTGTTTAAACAGTTTACACAACTGACACTACCATGTCTAATGTTCAGTCTGCTTATTTGAATGTCCATTTGATTGGCAGACGGAGTACGCACGAGTGGAGGGAGGAAAGTGTGTGTACAGGATCCACCGCTCGCCCATGTGTGAATACATGATCAACTTCATCCACAAGCTCAAGCACCTGCCTGAGAAATACATGATGAACAGCGTCTTAGAGAACTTCACCATTTTACAGGTAAAAGGCAGAAAAATATTACACCAGGAAAATGATTGGATTGGATATTTTAACTAGGAAATAAAATAATTGTGTAATTATACGCACTAGCTGTAGTTCTGATATTGCAGTACTGTGCAAAAGCCCTGGGCCAAAACAAAAGTAAGTAATTTTGGAATCAGTGTTTGCAGTAATATAAGTCCAATTATGTCCAAACAACTATGCAAAATGATTCTAATACACTATATGGACAAAAGTATTGGGACACCTGCTCGTTCTTTGGTTCTTCCAAGAGTATTAAAGAGAGTTTATCCTTCTTTTGTTGGAGTAACTGTCTCTACTGTCCAGGAAAGAAGGCTTTCTACTGTATTTTGGAGCACTGCTGTGAGGATTTGATTGCATTCAGCGGTAATGGCGCTAGTGCGGTCAGAATGCTGGATGATCACCACCCTGCTTCAGCTCCCAGCTTATCCCAAAAGTACTAGATGGATCACCATCATTCCAGAGAACACAGTTCTTCCACTGCTCCACAGCTCAAAGCTGGGGGGCTTTGTCCCCATCTAGCCCACGTGTGGCATTAGGCACTATTCTATTGGCAGTGCTTCTCTACAGGGACTACACAAGCAGTAAAGTTCAATGAGAAATGAACAATTGATGTGCCACCTCAAAGCCACCCTGAACTCCTGCCCAACACACATCTGAGTTCGCCTCCTTGTGGCAGCTCCAGGGCATGGTCTTTACTCACAAATTTGTATTTATTCTCGGACCGACATTAAACCCAGTAACTATAAATCTCCATTCAAAACACTGTACTCCAGGACTAGACTTTCATCCATACAATCTACTAATTATGATTTTCTCACGTTTGCACAGTACTGTTTGTCTCCGTCCTGTAACAGATATCTGCAAGTATCTGATCTTTGTGATCTCTCTCTCTCTCCTTCCAGGTGGTGACCAACAGGGAAACGCAGGAGACCCTGCTATGCATAGCGTTTGTATTCGAGGTGTCGACTAGCGAACACGGGGCGCAGTATCACGTCTACCGGCTCATTAAAGACTAGCGCCACCCTGTGCGCACAGGTTTTGCCAGTGGACAACATGTCGCTTTGTGCAATCCTGCCACAGACTGTCCAGACGTCGGAGCGATACACCAGCATGTTGGCGAGAGTGGATGCGTTTTCGTTTCTGTACTGATCCGGGTATACTGTAAGTGGACGGAGGCTTGAGCAGAGGGGTGTGGAGGAATGGAAATGAGAAGTGTAGTATTGCTCTGTTAAAGGACAATCTTTTTTTATATGTATTTAAATGCCTTAAAAACAAAATGGGTCACATAGGTTTTTGTTTTTGTTTTTTGTCGCGTACAAATTCTACATCTTTTAATGCTTTTTGTTGTTGTTGTTGTTGAACTTGTCTTCACTGAGGGACTATGAATGTTGAATGTGTTTGCAGGAAGGAAGGAAGGTTTTTAATAATGGAAGACAATGTGTGTCCTCAGCAGGTGCACAATGCGTACTAGAAGTAAGGACCAGGTCCTCAACAAGAGGGTTCGAGAAATTTTTAATAAAGGACAGGTCTGCTGGAAATACACTGCAGATGTAACCTACACTAATAGCAACAGTGAGGCCATGACCATCCTCCCATGTTCTCACAATGTTCTTGAGTAAACAACGAACAACAACAGTTTGATACCAAACTAGCTAATTAAGTGTTAATTAACAGGCCGTATTCAGTGTATCTGACACTGCAGTGCATTCGCATGGACCTGTCCTTTATCCAGCATGGAGGTGTCAGAAACAGGTAGGCTTCCAAGCCACCAAACGATTTGTTTTTTATTATTAGGTTCGTGAATGTGGCAAGTGCCTCTCTCCAAAGAACTCAACGTGGATCGACATTCTGAAGTGCCTTTTTCGACTACCTCTCGACATGAATCGATGTAAATGTGCGCTAATGTTTTTGATACTAGAGCATCACTAAGCATTTAGGCTCTCTTTCTCGACGCTCTCTTCAGTTTTTGTTGTTTGAAATGTTTGTTTGCTGTTTGTAACCAGTGCCCAAGAGCACGAGCGAGCATCCGGAGGTGCTCGTTACAGACAGACAGTGGCACATTTACTAAGGAGAGGTCACACGGATGACTTGACTGTCAGCATGTAGACATGTTTTGCATTAAAACGCCCTCTAACTCTCAGAAAACAGCTTTACAGCGGCTCCCTGTCAGTCAGTGATTTAACGATGGTTACGATGGTAGTGGTACTTTACCTCTGTAATGCCTCTCGTTTTTTTTGACAATGGAAAATCTTGCCTTTTGTAGATTTGTGTTGTTTTTTTGTTTAGTTTTCTTTTTGTATTTTCTGGTGCTTTTTGGATCCATTTGAAGAGATTCAGCATTCTGATAAAAAGACTTTGCATAGACGTAGTTCTCCCTCAGATAATAAGCTCCTGTGCCATTCTAAGAGTTCGAAATGTGCATTAAACACATGAAAAAGCCAATTCATCTGATATGTAGCGCACTGGGAACACTATATTAGTTTTGATCTAAATCTGTAGATTTTTATTTTTCCTTCCCCCCCCCATAACTATCCCCGTGCATCTTAAAGGGACAGTTAGCGATTTCATCCTCATCATAATTGTCATTCCCACCAGTCTGTTGGGGAGTGTGGTGTAGTTCTTTGCATGTGCATTGCATTTTAGTTGTAACGTAGACTTTTAAAGCCAACCTTGTTGATCGTAGAGTTACTGTTCTGTTCACTCAAGTCACTGCCCATTGCTGCCATAATGCGCCGGATTGGAAGATTAGTAAGGAAAATATTCAGTGTCACACAGTACTGGGATCATGGATGGATTTCAGTACTGCTGCAGAACCACAGCACTGCAGTACGCCACTACTGAAGAGTGTTGATTTTCTCAAACTGGTGCAGATCAAAAACTTGAATTTTAAAAGCATCTAATTGGATCGTAATGACTTCTTGGGGCGCTTGAACGTCCCACAAGGACTGTCAGGTCGGTATTGCTGTTTGTTGCCCTCCCAGAACGTTGCAGTCACTGACTGTTAGAGGCAGCCCTGCTTGTGTGAAAGCTATTCCACATTTTTGGAGAAAGTATTCTTTATTAATATTCATATTGTCGTTATTTAAGGGTACATTATTGTTGGTGTCCTGAGAAAACCCTGTGCGTGAAAAAGGTTTGAAATCGATCCACAGGGTCTGATTTTGGATTTAAGACGGGCAAGTTTTCAAGAACAGCCAAATTCAGAGTTCCAGGGTTTTCTTCAGACATGAGCAGTGTTTAATAATTGACTCGGTCGATTCAGTGTGAAGGGTTTGGCATAAGATTTTGACAAATTTTTGATTGCAGAAAACAGCAACTTCTCCAGAAATCCATTCACCATGACAGTTGTACAGTTGTACTCACGATGGTACTTTGTTGCACACTGACAATGACGGGCTTCGAGGTTCAAGCTGTCATTTTTTGCTTCTTCAGCTGAATTGGTACAACTTTAGCCTATAACCGGTGTCGTCTGTGAACTTTGACGACACCTTCCTCAATTTTCCTTTTTTCCTTTTTTTTCTTTTTTTTTTTTTTTTTTACAGGCTCTTTTTTTATTATTATTATTAATTTTATGTTTGCTCTTTGACTTTCAATTCATGCCGTATGCATCAATTGAAAACTTTGTGTGTTACTGTTGAGATTTTATATAATAATCTAAATGGTGTTGGAGTTGTTTTGTTTTGTTTTTTTTTTTCTTTTTTTTTTTCTCTCCCCCCTCCCTCCTTTACCAGTAACGGTTCACTGTGGCCTTGGTTACCAACTGTGCATTGAAGTCATTTATATTATATTATCTACAATGTGAGGGGTTTGTACAATATAATCTAAACAGTATGTATAGTAATACCAATAAAATGTCTTGGTTCCCCTTGGGACATTTTTACTTCATAAAACACTGAGTTGCGACAGTCTTTTGTGTGTGTGTGTGTGTGTGTGTGTGTGTGTGTGTGTGTGTGTGTGTGTGTGTGTGTGTGTGTGTGTTCATGTTTCCCTCCACCAGAGTTTTAATACAGTTACGGTTGCAGTCTAATATGTGGTTCCCGATCCTGCTGCCGGGGTGCTGTATCTTAAGCTCTGTCCTGTTTGGGACGCTTACATTTCTAGACTTTCGCAGATGCTGCTTTGCTGAGAGTGACTTACACATGCTTCACCGGCCACTCAGAAGATATCCCAAGCTGGTGCGAGTAGACTAGAGTCCAAAGATACGCTCCTCTAAGATCTGTCCGAAAAACAAAAGTCAGCACTGATGCTTAGATTAAGTTGCAAAATTCTCAACAGCTTCATACACACAATATATACACTACAGTCCTTTAGTACAAGCATGATTAGTGCTGATTGTCTGCAGGCTTCAGAGACCCGAGGACGTTTGCCTCACCACCTTGCTGCTAGGACAGAGAATCGGCCAGATGTTGGTCTTCCATGCATCTCGAAGGATAGTGGGTCATGTGTGCCATGTGTGGTTCTTCAAGTGTTCCTTAGTAAGGATAATGGTTCTATATAGAACCATGGGAACTACAAGAACCACCTGAATGTGTGAGTGGTTCTTTGCATGGCTGAACGTTTCTTCATATACAAGGAAAATCATCTAATGAGAGGTTATTTGGACAGTCTTAAAAAAAAAAGGGGGGGTCTATCTAGCATCAAGAGGTTCCACCATTGTTATAGAATCTTATTCTATAGAACCCCTTTTCTGAGAATGTAGGGTGTCCCGATTTTGATTGTGGTCACAATCCCCCTCTATGCGTCCTCACTCCGGCCTTTGGCGCCCAGATCATTTGATGTCCTGCCTGACAAGGTCACTCTAAAACAATCATCTAGTTCCCTTTAGCCAATCAGGAGTGGATTTACCCTCCTGTTGTCGACGTTCTTGGATGCAGAGCAGAATTCTAGGCTGCTTCAATAGTAGCAAGGAAGCAAAAATGGTCCCACTACCACCACCATGCTTAAATGCTGGTATGATGCTCGTAGTGATTTGAGATGTAGTGTAAAGTTTGTGCCGTGTGTACTAGTACGCTATACAACTGGACAAAAGTATTGGGACACCTGATTAGTCATCATGTCTACTGAAATCAAAGGTGTTGAGAGCAATTTGTGAGAGTGAGAGTTTAATAGTAGCTTGATTCACTAATACATTTTCTAATATATAAAACATTTTATATTAATCTTTCAAATGATATATTATTTTAAGGGCTGTAACTATTCCCAACACAGTCAGAAGTTCCCTTCTTAAGTTTCTTATAAATAAATATAGATAATGTAAGACTAAACCCAGCTTGAATCATAGGAAGAATGGATTTAATCTCGAGTCAAATTTCTGAAATGTGAGGAAGACAATTACAGCTTCTAAATTTCAGAAATTGCTACAAAAGCTTTAATTTATTTTTATTTTATTGATATTGGTTTATTTTCATGCTTTTGTTTTTTTTTTAAATAAAGGACAATAAATACACACTGACAAGAGTTTCCGTTTTCATTCCCTGTGGTTTAAAGCCACCCTTAAAATGGCTGAGACCCCCTGTCTAGTCCACTTCGCAGGGAAGTGCAGGCGTTTGGACTGCGCCTCATAAATCGCCTCCACCGAAAACACGAGTGTGGGAATTGGAGCGCAGCCTCAGCAAGATCGCCGTCTGCTGTTTGATTAAGTTTTCAATGAACTGCAGGTTTTGCACATTACAGATTGTCCGACATGCTGCGTCGCTCCCAACCAATCTAACCCGATTCCTCCTTTGCTTAAATAACGAAAAAACACACGAACACACACTTCACGAGCGTTTTCACTAAAAACGGACTACAAACTCTGTCGCGCGGATGACGTTACCGCATACGTTCAGCGAAGCGAAGGCGTCAGCAAACTATGGGATTTGTAGTTCGTTGGTGTTTTTTTATAGTAAAAGTAAAGTTAAAAAAGTACAAACGATCCTGCAATTCCTACCTTACGCTTTACGTGTTGTAAAAACATTTTTTTCCTCTCAGAATATCTTTTGTATGATAATTTCGTATGACCTTGATTATATTTATCTATCTATATATATATATTGTGTGTAGTTAGCTAGTGTATTTCTGTTTATTTAGTACATTGCGTTGCATAGTCCATTAGCGCTAGAATGCTGCAGGGCGAGTTTCCTGAGCCTCATCACAAGCATTTGTACTGCATAGATGTTCTCCCATGCTGTGCAAATGACACATTAACCTTAAATAACTTACCAGCGTCTCCTCCTAAAAATGGACTACAACGTCTGTCGCGCAGATTGCGTCACTCTATGCGTTCTGCGGAGCGACGGCGGCACCGAGCCATGGGATTTGTAGTTCAATTGTTTTGTTTTCGCTAGTCGGTGTTAAACTGGCTCGGTGGGGTACTTTGCTGTTATGTTGGAATTATAGCCGCTTGCACGGCCATGAAACGACTGTTTTAGTGTTACCTGAGTGTCGAAAATCGGCAAATTAATGGCGATTGAACAGGTTTTGAACGCGGTCGCTCCTCGCACGGCCTTGTGCGTGTGACGTCACCCAGGCATCGGTGGAGAGGAAGCGGGGCCGGTGAATAAAACCCCGCAGCGGAGCTTCACGAAGCGGCGAGACGTGAACTTCTGCCCGGACCGCTGGCTGTGCCGAGACCGTTGACCGTAGCGGTAAGTGAGTTAGGAGGTTAGTTAGTTAGCGAGCCGATTCACTGGGACGGAGTTTTGCTTTCAGAGAGTTGACCTGAAAGGCAACTTTTAAGTTTATAAACTGATCGATAATCGATCAGTATTAGTTCATCCATATAAATGTAGGTAACCAGTGCTAGTTGGGTGACTTTCTAGACAGGACCAGAGTTTAATCGTGTTGTTTGCTTACTTGTTTATTTATCTTTCTTATTTATTTATTAATTAATTTATTCATTTAGATAGGTCAAACTTTAATCATAATATTGCCAGCTCAAATCAATATATAGCCCATGTGCAAAACTGATCATACAAATAAAGTGATCAAGCAAGTTAGGACAGCTGTTAATTCTAGGTCATTTCTGGGGTGTAGCGGTTAGCCGGGCTGCCTGAGTGAGTACCCGTGTAGAAAGGGCTGATAGGCGGCTTGCTTGGTTAGGTTGACAGGGCTGCTGGCTGGCAGGTCAGCGCTGGATGTGCAGGGAGGGAGGATCTGCATGGCGCCTGCATGCTGCTGCTGCTGCTGCTGCTGCTGCTGCTGCTGGTAGTGGTAGTGGTGGTGGTGGTGGTGGTGGTAGTAGTAGTGGTGGTGGTGGTGCTGCTGCAGTATCCATGTCCAGGGCCTTCCTGTTTCCACACTAAATACTGTTTTGCTACCATAACAAACACAGCTGAACAGTTCTAGCTGAAATTGCAAGATGTATGTATGTATGTATGTATGTATGTATGTATGTATGTATGTATGTATGTGTGTGTGTGTGTAAGTTTATATGCAGGCCTCAAAGTCTGATGCAAAAAGGTCAGTATCCACACTGGCTCTGTAAATGACCCAGTTCCTCGTGTATCTTCATGTAAATATATACTGGTCATGATTCAGGCCTCATCTCGACACAGTATTAACAATCATGGCACATGTCTAGACACAAGACTCTTATTTTAGCATTAATAGAAACAAATGCAGTTAAAGTAATAAATGCTTTACTTTTTTATATATGTATATATATATATATATATATATATATATATATATATATATATATATATATATATATATATATATATATTTAGACATAGTTTTATAATATCCGTCAGATCTAAGCCTCTGCTTCACCGATTCCGATTCCAATTCCAATACCACTGATTATGTGCCCATACCAATGCAGTTCCACATTATGTACTTATTTAGACACTAAGTATCAGCATTCATTCAGAAATCATTTCTTTTGTGTTCGTTTCTGGTTCGATTCTGTCTTTTTAAATTAATGGGATGCCCTAATGCGTCTCCACAAGACATGGACATCAAGACGGGTCATATCGAGGGAGAACGGGGCACTGGCTCCGACCTGCAGTGTGTCCGAGGGGTCAGAAGCTGGGGTGTGTCATTGAGAGTGCTGTTTTATGAGGAGTTGTGGGGATCCTGTGAGGCTCGTGGGGAAAGTTTGTGATCTGCTAAGCATCTTTTTTTCTGCTTGCTGACTCTTTCTTCTCCTGTACTGGTTGAGCAGTTGCTGCAGAACGACAGACAACACTGATCCCAGCGCACAACACCCCCCACCCCCCCTCCCTCCGCTCACAACGCTGTGCCAGCCAGCCAATATGCCTGCAAGGCTACGTATCTTCTCCCTCAACTGCTGGTGAGCACACACATACACACACACACACACACACACACATACACACACATGCGCGCACACACACACACACTTTGACACTGCTGCTGTTCATGGACTACGCAGATTCCTGGCAATGATGATGATGATGATAAAGCCTCTGAAGAAAACAAAAGAATAAATGAAGGGAATTTAATGATCTCTGCTTTTGCTGCGTCGTCGTCTTCTCCTTATTTCAAAGCCCAGACAGTTCTGGCCTAATTGGTGAATAATTTAAACATGGACACTATCAAGTGTATCGCAGTAGTACACAGGAATAGAACACACTACCATGCTAACATCCTGTCCAGTCATGATGCCCCTAAGCCTCTCACAATCACGGTGAATAGCTATGTAAATAATATTAATCTAATAAAGCAGTGTTTCTCAGCCCTGGTCCTGGAAGCACCCTGTCCTGCACACACTTCAGTGCTTTCCCTGCTCCCAACACACCCAGTCCAACTAATCAGCTCATTAACAAACCCTTACAGAGCTGCAGAGAGTCCACTAACATGTGCAGGTCAGGGTTGAGAAACACTGGATTACAGCACCAGCCTAGAATTACCACACTGAGCTGTCAATATTCAGAAGCTCCCATCTGACAACAGGATCAGTTAGAGCGCAAACTGAGAGCTAAACTGTTCAATAAATGTCTTCTAGCAACACGTCAGATGTTTGGACCTCGGCTAGACCTCAGTTAATGCCTTTGGTCGGGCCGGACGGATGAGAGCGCACCGTAGCATCAGTCTAATAACCCTTTGTGGCGCCTGCTTCGGAAAGAGGAATCGGATTGGTGTTAAATTTTCAGTGTGTAATTCTGTGGTTGAGAGGCAAACAGTCTTTCAGAATGTGGTTTGATGCGAAATGGTTCACTGTGGGAAAAAGACAGCAACTGAAATGTACAAGTTTTATAGTGGTGGTGAATGAAACCAGAGGCTGAAAAGACTATAATGCATATATACTCATTTTATTGACGATTAGCCATCATGCTTTCTGGCTGTCTATACTCAGTAGCTCCAGCTAAAGCTCAAACCAACTGTTCTCTAAGTGTGTTCTAGCAGTTAGTGTTCATTAGTGTTAGTATAGTCTAGAGCTGGGCGATATGATGATATTTTTATCGTATCGTGATAACAATCTGCTTTTCTAAGCATATGGAGGATACTCTTAGTGCTTACTGTGTAATTAGATAGAGGTTTAATTAAATGAAGAGCAGCTGATGTTGAATAATGATCACTGTGTTCAGTACGGGAGAGAATCTGAATAGTAGTTTATAAGAATCTCTCGCTACTGATGTTTTTAGTCTGTAATCACATGTATTATGATAAATAATGTGTATCAGGAAAAAAGTCTTTAAATATCGTGATATAGGATTTTTACCATATCGCCCAGCCCTATTATAGCCCACAGAGAAAACTATGAGGGCCCCCTTTCCCACACCTGACCTGACTCTTCTCCTTTTGCCCTCCCCCCTTTTAATAGTGTGAGGCAGCACATGCACCCAGGTGAGGGAGGAGGGAAAATCCTGAGCTATGCTGCTGTATGTCTGCATGTCTCTGTCCATATCAAACATCACAACACACTGGATGTTCCTCTCCAGCTAGAACGAATAAATGGATCTTCTCAAAGCTCATGTAAACGGTTGGGGTGTAGCGGCCCATGTACTCACACCGAGCTGTCGCTATTAAGGCGAATACAGTAATTTCACAAGCGTGTACCACCTGGAAAACTTAAGCTTATGCAGTTGGATCTGCATTATGGTAAGAACTTTAGTGGTTTAGTAGTAGTATTGCTATGGGAGAGGAAACGCGTTCACCATGCTAACCTGCTAATTTACACTTTACTGCTGTATTGACACACTACAGGCTGTATAAGCTACCTCAGGGGGCGCTATACAGCACTACATGGAACACGCACAGAACCATGAGGTTCGAACCGTGGCCCCAGTGAACAGCATGTCAAGCATGATGGCAATGTATTCATTATTAACTATTTAATGTCATTCTTTTTACTTTTTTTTTTTTTTATTAACATATGTATAACCTATGTATTCTAGTTTCACAAGTGCTTGAAAATCCTAGGAAAATGAAGTTTATTAGGCTTGATAACTCGAATAATATCATACATATTATGTCCATATCCTCCATTCATTTCTTAATGATTAAATCTTTTCTGCTTACCGTAACAGTTTTATTAGTTATTGTATCATTAATATCTGTAACAGTATTAAAATCCCTACATGCTGTTATATAGAACCCAACACACAGTAAACATTTAAAATGTTAAATGCATTTTTTTTGTTATATCTTGTGCTGTATATAAATGTTATTTTTATTTATGTATTATTATTATTATTATTACCATTTAAAAAAAACATCTACTTACATGAACCTTCCTAGGATAATTTCTCAATTTTTTTTTTACCGTGATGAGGCATTACACTCTTCAGACGTCCGGTTTCGGTCACCACCACTGTGAACTGTTCTGACTCGGTGATTTTCTGTGGGCAAACCGCTCTGAGTGACTGTTGAACGTTTGGTAATTTTGATTTTGCAATTTAAAAAACTGGTGAATGTTCCCTTTAAGAGTGTATGGACCAATTTCACCAAGCGGTTCCTTGTACGGGCGATCGTTCCTGCCCAGTAAATGATTCTGAATCTGTTCTGTGTTTACTTGAAAGAAAGGTTTCTGTCAGCACTGTGGATTCAATACTGTGTGTGTGTGTGTGTGTGTGTGTGTGTGTGTGTGTGTGTGTGTGTGTGTGTGTGTGTGCGCGTCTCTGTGTGGTTATAGGGGAATCCGCTATCTTAGTAAGCACTGTGCTCAGCGATATGCCATGATTGGGGACCTGCTGAGCAAGGAGCAGCATGATGTAGCACTATTGCAGGAGGTGAGACAAACACACACACACTCTCTGATTACTGTCACATAACCCTGTTAACACATTCTCACTCCTGAGTTCCTCCCAATTCCTACCTCCATACAGCGCTCTGTAGCTTCACAGCCATTACTTACTAAGTGTTCCAATTGATAACGTAATAAAATTGACAAAAGTATTGGGACATCATTCATTGTTGGGATCATTCATTGTTTCTTCTGAAATCAGGGGTATTAAACAAGAATATATAGTGCTTTTGTTGTAGTAACTCTCTACTGTCCAGGGAAGGAGGCTTTCTACTTGATTTTGGAGAAGCACTGCTGTGAGGATTTGATTGCATTCATTCAACAAAACAACTAAAAGAACTCTGCTCAATGCTTGTGGGCTTTAAACCCCTACAGACCACACCTGACACATTCGGCATGGTACCAATATGTTCATGTTCAGCTCCAGAGACTCCAAAGGTAAAAAGAGAGAGAGATAGGTGGCTATTTTATTGGACTCTTACACAGATACACATACCAATACAATAATTAACATTTTTGAAGAAATACTCCTTCACTGAAAGTACAGTGAACAGTTTGTGCTGGTGATGTACGTCCAGTTGGACGAATAAAGAGGTAAAGTGGCTCAATATGAGCAATAGAATGATTCTTATAGACAGTTTATGCACCTATGCACTTCACCATAATTGCACTCAGTCCATTGATAACATGCGTCCCCATTCTGTAGAATTGAGGCTAATAGCTCGAGGGACGAAAGCCTGTCCATTGAGCAGCTCTGTATGTAAGTCTGGAAACAGGGATGAGTTCTGTGGAGTAAAGTAAAAACAATAGAAAAATGAGATGTTCAGTGGAGATGGAGAATTACAAGCTTCCCTTGAGGTACAAATCTTGCTCACCCTGTAGTAGCGAGCGCTAATTGCCCCTGCTTATAAAAAAGGACGGTAATTCTTTGTGACTGTGAGCCTCAGCTAAATTACAGTGCGGGTCAAATTACCTGCTGAGTTTTTCAGCTCTGTAATCCAGTACAAACCAAGACTGTGGAAAAATGACTGCATTTCTCTTGTTCATGGATTACACTGACTTATAGTTAAACAGTGGTTGCCTACAGCAGTGTTTCTCAACCCTGGTCCTGGAGGCACCCTGCCTCGCACATTTTGGAGGTTTCCATGCTTTAACAACCCCTCTGCAACTCTAAACGGACTTGTTAATGAGCTGATTAGTTGAATCAGGTGTGTTGGGAGAAGCTAAAGCTATAAACCAGGACCAGGGTTGAGAAACACTGGCCTATAGGCTGGTGAGTAGCTTCTTTGTGCGTCTCCAGATTTATAGCTGTATGAATGTCTTCTGGGCCCGGAGAGGAGAATTCCAGCAGACATGATTTGCATTAATAAATTCTTTTTTTGCAAATGATTTGCATTTATGTAAATTAAACACAGGATTTCATGACTAGCCAGACGCTGAGTAAGTCATTGTATTTTCCTAACCCCTTAAAAAGCCTGTGTCGGATTTTAAAGTAGCATTTGAAAAGGTAGGTAGTTCATTTACACTTCATTTACTTTATGAATTGCAGTGTTCACACAGAAAGTCCCGGGGCTATGTTGACCCATAAGTTGTTTTTAATCAGTATTTATCTTGAGCTTGTCTTTAGTTGTGTAATTTCAGTGGTAGCCTGTTCTGTTCCACTCTTGACGTCCTCAGAATACAACTTGCAGCCTTCTTATGCAGTTTGCACCCAAAATCTGCATTGTTCTTCAGCATGATGCTTTGAAATACATGCATCTGTATGTTCAAATGTTTGTGGACACCTCTTCTAATTTATATATTCAGCTATTTTAGGTTGCACACATTGCTGACACAGAGGTGCAAATTCACACCCACACACAGCTTGTCTAGTCCCTGTAGAGAAGTATTGCCAATAGAATAGGACTCTGAAGAAGATAGACAAGAACCTATTGGCACCATGCTGCCTAATGCCAGGCGTGGGCTAGAGGGGTATAAAGCCCCCCAGCGTTGAGCTGTGGCGCAGTGGAAGAACTGTATTCTCTGGAATGAGTTGGGTATGAGGTGGGGCTGTGACCTTACTAACCGTTTTGTTGCTGAATGCAATCAAATCCTCACCACAATGCTCCAACATCTAGTAGAAAGCCCTCTTCTCTGGACAGTAGAGACTCCAACAAAAGCAGGATCAACTTTTTTTTTTTTTTTTTTTTTTTTTAGTGCCCCTGATTTAGGAAAAAACGATGAATGTGCAGGTGTCCTTATACTTTGTCAAGAAGTGTATTTCTAGGAATTTTTAGAAAGAGGGCTCTTAGCTTTTGACTGTAGCTTTTAATCTGCAACCGCAGATACGACCCCTTTCTTTAGATGGCCCTCATTTGTGGAAAGACCACAATACGCTTTCCATCTGTCTTTACCCAGCAAGCCCTGAAACTGTGTTAATGGCATGCAGCGCTGAAAGGTCTCTTCCCCGTCATGGCAGGATTGGGTTACTCCTGGGTTTGCTCTTTGCTGGTGCTTTCAGACTCCTTTACATCCACTTACATTCCCCTGCTCAGTTCAGGAGTTGGTCATTTCAAAGATTAAAACCATGACCCTCAGAATATGAGCATGGGTCACATACATTGACTCCGGCTTCCACATGGTCACAAGGTAGTGCCGTCATGTGAGAAGTGTGTGATTAGAGACGCTCAGCAGAGCTGCCTGGTTTGCACCCAAAAAATATTGCCTATGTGGTTTTAAGCAAGTTCAGTGGTTAGAAAAACGCTGACCACCTTATTTGCATTGGAGGAAGTGGAACAGTCATGTTACTTTGGTGAACAAAACAAAAATAATTTATTAAAAAAAGATTTTGTTTGTCTGATCTTTGCAGGTTTGGAGTGAAAAAGACTTCCTCTTCTTGAAAAAGAAACTTGGCGGCACCCATCCCTATAGTCATTACTTTAAAAGGTCAGTGCTGAGCTTTGTATGCATGGACAGACTGTGTTGCTACTGTGTGTGCTGCTCTAAGAGAGCTGCTCTCATTCGTAAGAGCACAGGCAGGCTCAAGGCTGTTCTGTAGATAAGCTGCTACTGAAGTCTTCTGATCCAAACCTTAAACTTTTGAGACTAGTTAAGTACGCTCAGGGGGTTACCATCTTATGTCTAAATTTTAATAAAAATCTACACAGTTAAATATATGGACCTAAATGCAAACTTGCCCGTGTATGACCTCCACCTACTAAAAGGAAAAGGTGCATGTATTTGTCACTGTACTATGTACAGCAAAGTGTGTCCTCTGCATTTAACCCATCTGTGGTGAACACACACACACACACACACACACACACACACACACACACACACTAGTGAACTAGGGGCCTTGCTCAAGGGCCCAACAGTGGCAGCTTGCAGAGCCCGGGAATCGTACCCAAAACTCTGTTATCGATAGCCCGGTGCGCTAACCACTGAGCCACCACTGCCCCACTAGCCACCACTGCCCCACTAGCTATACCTATCCGCTGTTTTATCAGGTATGCCCTCTGTATACAATAGGTGGACAGTCACAGTTACAGCCCCTCTTTACTTAGGGTAAGTATAGTTTACATGTAGACAGTGGCAGACAGTTGGAAATTTTGCGTTGTTTTAAACCCTGACCCCTAGATGGCAGTGTTGTCTTCAGATCCCCCGGTTCTGATTGGATAAAAAACCCCACCTTTCCTGCTGTATTTCACTTTGACATTACGAGAATCTGGCAGTTCTTTATATTGAATCAGATTTCCATGATGAATGGACCAATAGAAACGCTCCCAAATGACTTGGGATAAATTCTTTTTACATCCACTTCCATTGTAAGTTAAGAAGGTTTTGTTATGTTATGTTAGAGATACAAAGTTTTTGTGAATAGGTGTATTTATATGACCGTTTTCCTAAAATTTGATCAAACATCGCAGTGTATTGAATCATAACCTCTGTATCATGATACTTATGGTCACTAGTCAGGTTCTTGCCAATACACAGTCTTAATCTCTACCTCACCCATCAGCGGAAAGGGACCACTGCTGGCCAGATATTTGAAAGGTGGCTCATTCTCAGCACAGCAGGGAAACCAACATAGTGCCGAGCAGTGATGTCCGGCCCTGCTCTGCACAGTTTAGTGGTTTCCTGTTAGAACAGACTACCTTTAACCCAAGAAATGTGCAGGATAGGTGTTCTTCCAGGGCTAGGGTTGAAAACTTTAAAGTCCATATTTTAAACATAACATATTTTGATGTGTTTAAAAATGTGTAATATTCTGGCAGCCCAGTGTGTATTTATGTGTTCTGTGTTGTGATTTGTGCTCCTCAGTGGATTTTTTGGAAGTGGCCTGGCTGTCTTTTCCAAGCACAGAATCCATGATGCCTTTCTGTACAAATACACTTTAAATGGCTATCCTTACATGGTGAGTAGAGTCAGACTCTTTAGAGGAGCCCAAACCAACTGTATTCTTTCTCCAGTTGAGTCCTGTTTGACTAGACCCTCTCAGAAGCTATTTGGTTGCTGCTGACCAGACTTTATTAAATGTTTATTTCCCCCCCTATTAGAAGTACAGTATGGGCCAGTTTCCCTTACCTAATTAAAACCTAAGCTTAGATGTAAAAAATGTAATTCATGTCCAGGACACTGGTCCCATGTCCGATATGAAGTATCATTGTAAAACTTGTTTTCTATAATAATCAAAAACCCTCAAATGGAGCTAAAAGTCCCTGAAAAGACAGATGATGAATGTTGTAGAAACATGCATGTGTGGTGGAGTGACCGCTTGTCAGACAGGCTGCTCTCTTCTGTGTCAGGCTCATCATGGAGACTGGTTCGGGGGCAAAGCCGTTGGGAAAATACTGCTTAATATCAGTGGGCTGGAGGTTCACGTCTTTGTCACTCATGTAAGTGCTTTTATCCATGTAATTATGAAATGATAATTATTAAATAATGTGTTGTCTCCGTGCTACTGGTGCGTTTATTTTGATTAATAAACGTGATCTGAAATGAATGTTTTTAATGAGTCACAAACTAGCATTTAGACTAAAGCTGCACCCATATTATGCAATTTTAGTCAGATGTTACCTGCGATTTGCCCATTCTGCCCTTTTTTTTTTTTACACATTGAAGAGACTTTACAGGTGGGAAACTCATTGGAAGTGATTATGCTGTACACTTCTTTCATATTTTATTGTTTTATGTGACAGTAATATCAGTAATAAGTTTTAAGTGATGTGAATTGCGTTGTGAAAGTGTGCACACACTCAGTCAGAAACGATCACAGGGCATCCAAAAATAAAGGCAGCACAGAGCTTCGAGCTTCTTCTACACAGTGATTTGAAAAAACGTTGGCACACACAAAGCTCCAGTTCCACATGCTGATCCATACATTCTGTGCTCATACAGCTGCATGCAGAGTACAGCAGAGAGCAGGACTCCTATCTTCCTCACAGAGTGGTGCAAGCCTGGGAGCTCCAGAACTTTATACGGTACGAAGCATCTCTCTCTGTCTTTACTCAGACATAGCATAAAGTCTTTTTCTGAGATTCTTATTGTGCTTCTCTAGCAATACTTTTTTCAGCTAACTCCTTTTTTTATTAACTGCACAATGTGAGTGACTAATTCCATTGAGATGTATGGCATTTAGCGACTTGAACAATTGCTTAGTCATTTATTTAGAATAACGCCTCGCAATACTCACGGTTCAGATCATGGATTTTGAGTCACATGCTTTTTTGGATCAGCAAAAAAAAAAATCTTTTTTATTAGTGACTTTTATTTTGACACTGTGTACTTGTTATATATGTTTGGTTTGTATTAGTAACCTTTGTTTTGTCACAAACACTACAGGCAGGGGGCAAAAGAGGTAAGCATAGCCGGTAAAGTTCCTGCACAGCTCTCAACTTACAACTGTCATTTTTGCCCCTGGTTGTGCCCCCATCTCTGTGATGACATTTTCACTGGAACCTGTCGATACAGGAAACCTGTCAGTGGTTTTATTAGTGACTTTTATTTTGACAGTCTGTTTATCCATTAGTGACTTTTATTTTGACATGGTTTGGCTGCTCATTTGTATGCGTGACCTCTAATGATTTTTGACATGATTTGTTTTTAGTTTGTATTATTTACTTTTATTTTGACACAGTCTGGTCAGCTGATAGTGACTTTTATTTTGTCATGGTCTGGCTGTTCACTTGTATTAGTGATTTTTCTAGTGATTTGGACACAGTCTGTGTGATCGTGACATTTAGCCAGTATAAATATGGTAGGTCACAACTGTCTCATTCAACTGCCCAACTAACGTTAGCCCATCGTCGCTACTGCTACTGGCTACCTGACCCGCAGTCCTAGCTCAGTTTTCATTGTGCCTGTGCCTCCCACGCCTCACACTAACAGAACTCTGCTCTCCACTCACACACCAGAGTCATGTCTCCGCCGAAGTGAGGCCGACAGTACCAGGTTTTACCTGATCACCTGACGGACAGCTGCTCCGTCCGTGTGTTTCCACTGCACACTCCGTGCCGACTGCAGGAAGTATTGCTGTGTAAATAAACAGCAGCAGTAAAACTGAACTCCACACTGTTCCGGTTAAACTTGGGCTATGACCCTGCCAGAAATGAGCCACATGATGCCAAATGCAGACAATCTACGAGGAGATTTCTGTGCAGTCATGCAGAAGTTCACAAGAAATGACAATATGCATACGCTGGTGTTCGTACGAATGCTATCATGCACATACTGCATATCTGACACCTGCCGGGACAATTTGTGTGTGTGTGTGTGTTTGAACACTGCATAAAATCTCTAACAGCTGAGTACTTTCCAAAGTGTCCACAGAGTTTCCCATGTATTCATGCAACGTACCCTGATGTGTTATTCAGGCACACCAGTGCTGGAGCAGATGTGGTGATATTAGGAGGGGATTTGAACATGCATCCAACAGACCTCGGTATCCGACTGCTGCAGAGCTATACTGGACTCAAGGACTGCTTCAATGAGACAGCCAGTTTTGATGTGAGTCCAGAAATTGCAGTCCTCTGAAATTGATCAAAGTAGACATCACACATGTAAAGATGAGAGTTTATTCATTAAATGTCGTCTGTGGTGGTCCCACCTCACAATTTACAAGACTTAAAGGGTCTGCTGCTAACAGCTCAGTGCCAGATACCACGGGGTGCCTTTAGAGCAGGGCTGCTCAATCCTGGTCCTGGAGATCTACCACCGTGAAGAGTTCAGATCCAACACGGCTGACTGTAATGTTCAGTCGCTCCTGAGGGCCTTCATGGTCTGGATCAGGTGTGTTGGATTCGGGGTGGAGCTAAACTCTGCAGGGTGGTAGATCTCCAGGACCAGGATTGAGCAGCCTTGCTTTAGAGATCTTGTGGAGTCACATAAGGGGGAGCAACTCAACATTAGGCAGGCAGTGCTAATGTTATGGCTGGTCAGTGTATAAAGGCAGACACACACTTGCACAGTACTGTACATGACAAAACAATGTATTGCAGTGCTGCTCTACCAGGCTGCCAGACCTGAGATGTGCTTATTGTCTGTTTGAACTTTCCAGGGATGTGAGCAGGGATTCACACATATTACAGACAATCCCTTCACACATAAGCAAGAGCTTATTCCATTTGGAGGAGGGATCCGTATAGACTACATCTTCTTCAAGGTGAATGTGCTCAGTGTTTAATCACCTTATGGTTCACATTAGCAAGCTGCACTCTTTTGAATTTCAGTATGTAATTAGGTGCTGACCGCTTTGTTGCCTAGTCACAGATTTGAACTCCGTTCTGAGGTAATCCACTGTTGAACATGCCACCAAATTCCATGCTTTATCAACAGGGTTCGGAGAGGGCACGAGTGAGTTGTGAATCTCTGGCCACTTCTAAGGGCCCTATCCCTGGTCAGCTCTTCCCTTACTCTGACCATGAAACTCTGAGCACGGAGTTAGTGCTCTATTCTGCAGAGGGGGGGAAAGGAGACTCCAGGAAGGAGAAAGACTGTGCTACAGGTAATCAACCATCTGAAATGTGTCCACCACTAGTTCCCTGATTAAACAGGGTGCATTCTTTAAAGTCAAGGTGTTTCAAAGCGTTATTTGAGTGATTCCATAGAAGAACCACTGGTTCATTAAGAAGCATTTCTGTAAGAGATGTGAGAGTGTGAAGAACCTTTAAATTGGTAAACAACCCCAAGTGAACGTCAAGTGAACGTTCTTGAGACCTAAAAAGTGCTTAATGGGTCCAAAAGCCGTTCGTCTGTGGCATTACTCAGAGAAACGTCTGTAGTTTTAGGGAATGTGTGAGTGTGAAGAACCTTAAAATTGGTTCTTTACACTCACACATCTCTACTACCAACATTCTTCTTAACAGAACGAAAAGTGGTTCTGCTGTGACCTTGCTTAAAGAAACACCTTCATTTTTAAGGTGTGTGAGAGGGTGAAGAACCTTTAAAATTGGTCAACAACATAGACCCCAAGTGAGGGCTCTTTAGACCTTTTTAAAAGGCTTTTCAATTACAAACATGGTTCTTTATGGAACCAAAAGTGGTTCTGCTATGACCTCCCTTAAGAAAGACCTTAATTTTGAGAGATGTGTCAAGAACCTTTTAAATTGGTTGACAACCTAGACCCCAAGTGAAGGTTCTTTAGACCTTTTAAAACGCCCTTCACACTCACATCTCTACTGCAAATGTGCTTCTTAATGGAACCAAATGTGGTTCTTTTGTGGCATCCCTTATATATAAGACACACCTGTAGTTTCAAGGGGTGTATGTGTGAAGAACCTTAAAATTAGTACAACCTAGACGCCCAAATGAAGGCTCTTTAGACCTTTAAAAGGTTTTTCTATTACAAGCATGGTTCTTTATGGAACCAAATGTGGTTCTGCTGTGACCTTGTTTGAAGAAACACCTTTTTTAAGGAATGTGTGTGTCAAGAACCTTAAAATTGGTCAACAACCTTGATATCAAGGGAAAGTTCTTTAGGTCTTTTAAAAGGTCCTTTACATTCGTATATCTCTACTACATTTATTATGTGCTTCTTAACTGAACCAAAAGTGGTTCTTCTGTGGCATTGACCAAAGAAACACCTATAGTTTCAAGGGATGTGTGAGTGTGTAGAACCTTAAAATTAGTAAATAACCTTGACACAAAGTGATGGTTCTTTTTAGACCTTTAAAACCACACATCTCTATTAGAACCACGGTTCCTTATGCAACCAAAAGTGGTTCTGCTCTGACCTTGCTTAAAGAAACAACTTTAATTTTAGGGATTTGCAAGTGTGAAGAACATTAACATTGGTTAACAACCTAGACCCCAAGTAAAGGTTCTTTAGACCCTTTAAAAGGTCTTCACACTCGCACATCTCTTGCAAATGTGGTTCTTAGTGGAACCAAAAGTGGTTCTTCTATGGTATCGCTCAAAGAAACACCTTAATTTTCAGGGATGCGTGAGTGTGAAGAACCTTATAATTGGTAAAAAAAAAACAACAACTCAAAATCAGACAATACAAAGGTTCTTCACACTCGCACATCTTTATTACCAACATACAAACAAAGTGGTTCCTCTACGGCATCGCCCAGTAATTTGGAGCACCTTAATTTTTAGGAGTTTATGACTGTGCCTGTTCTGTGCTGTTCCTGTTTCTTAGAAAAGCTGTCAGAGCTGGTGAACATTGTGACCGAGGCTCGTACCGAAGTGAAGGTGGGTCTGCACTATGCTGAGCGCATGCGCTACACGGCTGCTCGTACAGGGATCATGGGCCTGGCCCTGCTGCTGCTAGAGCTGGCCATCGCGGCTGTCCCCTGCTTCGCCCTTGGAACCGAACAGCACTTTCCCAAAGCTTCCTTCTACCTTCTGGGAGCGCTGTGCTTCACCATCCTTCTCTCCACCACTCTGCTTTACATCTTTTACGGCATGGAGGTGAAGGCTCTACAAGGGGCGGAGGACCAGATGCGGCTTGCGGTAGGCAGCCTGCAAGAACGCCTGAAGGATTTTCAAAAGGGTGCGAATGAGAACCGTTCGCAAAAGGAAACTGACGGCCATGACGATCCAGCCACTTCAGAGCCAGACGACTGAACAGCAAAGACTGGGAGATGATGAAGAACCACTCGATCACTTGATAGTTGAAATAGTTTCTTACTTGATGAAGGATGCAGTAAACCTGCTTTGTAGACTTGACGATTGTGCTCAGCTGAGCCTGATTTTCTCTATTTCACAAGCATATGTAATGTATATTACTCCTTAGAGATGGTATGAGACATCCTTAGTGTTCCCCATACCAATACTGAAATCTTGATTAACAGATATTTTGTCTTTAAAACTACTTAGCTTTTAATTTAGCTGTTTTTAATTGAAACTCTTCACATAGTATGAGCATCTAAAAGTAGGCTATCCTGCTTAAACTACTTAAACACTCTTCTGTCCTACAGGAAGTAACACACAACTAACATCACATCTATATGCTGTTTCAGGCAACATTTGTTACAGGTTTGGATCGGATTCTTTCTTGTTTTCCCTAAAAAATCCAATCCAGCATGTTCTGCTCATATCCGTCCGATATCCATCCATCAATATTACTTCTTGTCCAGATCAGCCATAACATTAAACATAAATTCCCTGACTAATATTGTGTAGCTTCCCCTTATGCCACTAAAACAGCTCTGACCCTTCAAAGCATGGACTCCACAGCACAGCAGATCCTGGGTGAGGTGGGTTTGATCTACATGGGTCGCATCAGTGAGCCTTCGGTGCCCGTAACCCTGTCGCCAGTCGTGTTTTTTCTTTCTCGGAGCTGGGAACTGACCACAGCATACTGGGAACACCCCATAAGATTTGCCTGATGTTTTGGAGATCGTCTGGTCGTCTAGCGGTCACAGTCTGGTTCTTGTCGAAGTGGCTCAGATTCTTATTTTTACCCATTTTTCCTGCTTCAACACCGCCACCACCTTCAAAAACGGACTCTACACTTAATATGTAGATCCCACCTCTTGACAGGGGCCATTGCAACCAGATAGTCTGTTATTTACTTCAGTTGTCAGTGGTTTTAATGTTATGACTGGCTGGGTTATGCTACACGTTTGTGTGTAATACATCTGTCCAGTTTTCTGACTGAATCTGTAAGCTCTTACTTATTCTTAGTTCAAAACGATTTAAAACTATGCTACGATTACAGACCAGTGTGCTCCTCCAGGATGGAATGAACTCTGTCTCAGGACTTTGGTTGGACCAATCATCTTGCTCCATCTCAACCGGAGAGCAATCATTTTGAAGACTGGAAGAAACCCAGATGTGAAATGTAGGTAAAATGACTGTAAAATGGTAGTTAACATACTGTACACTTCCTTGCAGCACTAGAAAGCTTTTAGTAAAATGGACCAGTATGAATGATTTCTTACATCCTTATTTATGATTTGTTCACTTAATTTCTTAAAGATATGAGGCCTGTAGTAGTAGTACAGCATTATTTCAGAGGAAAGATGAGATTATACCTTGAAACCGTTATCGATGTATTAATTGAAGTGTATATTGATATGCAGTGTATGTGTATAATACTGTGGCATTACATATTTGTGACCGGCCTAGAAGAATCTGACACCTGCTGGGCAGGTGATTCTGAAAGGGTGAACCATTCAGTTCGTTTACGTCAGTTTCTTGTTCTTCAAATTTCAAAAGTTTCCCTAGGGCTGGGCGATATGGTAAAAATATTAGATCCCAATATTCAAAGACATTTTCCTGATACACAATGTTAATTGCGCTACACGTGACCGTAGAGAAACATGCACTGGTAGCGACAGACTCTTAAAACGTCTATTCAAATACTCTCACATACGGAGTACAGTGATTTTTACTCTGTACTTTGTAATGAAATTGGTATCCTCGACGATATCCTCGATTTGCGTACCACAGTAACTGAAAAAACACCAAATTTAACACCATACTATCAAATATTGTCATATTGCCCTATGATGCTATAGAAGAACCCCTTTTGCTTCTATGAAATCCAACCTTTGTAGGACAAATATAGAAGTGTGACAAACCTTCAACTTGGTAAAGAACCTTTAGGTCAAGTGAAGGTTCTTCAGATCTTTTAAAAGGTTCTTCACACCCACACATTTATCAAACCAGTGGTTCTTCTACAGCATCCCTAAAAGGACTTTTTGAAGCACATTGATTGTTAAGAGTGTGTCTTAAATGTTGTTTTCACGACCAGTACAACCAGTAACTGTGATGCCCATCATATGTGCTGTTGTGTTAAACCACCACCACCTCTTTCTTTGCACTCCGTACAGTTGTCTCACACTCCCATTTAGTATCACCTTCTGTTTATCTTTCAATATTTACTGTATATCTTACTAAACCTTACAGACACTGTGTGAAAAAACAGGTTTTGCATTATTTAAGAACATTTAAAGTAGGCTTAAGGCAATAGTAGTCTGCTGCAGCTACCTTCATACAACACAATACCGCTCAATGGAAATATACTGTATGTTCACTCATTAGTCCACCACTTCTGTTAGTTCCTATTATTTCGTCAGAGGTCAGATGCACTTTTCATGAAGAAATAAATGATGCATTTTGCTGAAATACTGACGTTGTTTTCTTGAATCTTTGTGAGTTGCACTGGAGCAGGAGTGTTATTTAAATACTTGTTTATTATATTAATTGGCCGACTGACTTTAGAACTTATTTTGGTGCAATCAGCCAAGCATTTTCTTTATTTCTGGTCCAGAACCAGAACTCGCACATGATTAATCTCCACCATGAAACTGCAACCAATACAGATGCTTCCAAATACCTAGAATGAATTCTAGCTCTTTGTGTGGTTGTAAGTGGGTACTCTCACCACCAGGGTGCAGCGTGAGCCGTAGGATTTTTTAGGACACTCAAATGCTAGAACACACTTAAGCGGTTCTTATAAATTAGACATATATAATCTCACTATAGCAAAAATAGCTTAAATGTCTAAAATGTCAGGTCTACTGGAGAAGCAAAAAAAAAAACTAACTTTCAATGGATGTAATTGTAAAAAGATTTATTAAGTCAGTTTGGAGCATTTCTGTTGATCCATTCATCATAAATAACTCTGATGAATTTGGAAATTGAATTTGGAATGAATTTCTGTTGTGAAAAGTCTAGTGAGTAGAAAAGGTACTGATCTCCAAAAGGCTCAAGATGAAACATACATTTCTATTATTATTATTATTATTATTATTATTATCATTTATTTATTTATTTTAGAAATATTAGTGTATTATTTTGTTTTTGAACAATTTTAGAGTGAAACAATTGGAAAGGAGCTCTATTCAAAAGTGTGGGAGTCCCAAAAGATTTCAGCTCCTTTAACTGAGAACTTTTACCAAGGCCTCAGACCTTCTTTAGACTGTTAGCGCTATGGCTTATTCACAGTCACCATTAGAAAAAGCCAGGTGATGCAAGTCTGACCGCTTTATACGTACTGCAACTCCTAACAATCAGCAGCTAGGTCTTCCTCTAAACAGCTGCCTACCACCCACAGATTCAGCTTTGGGCTTGTGTTTCAGCCAGTGGCACAAGGAGCATTTCACTGGTGAAGGGAGGAACGGATTCAATTAAATACCAGCAAATTCTGAGAGCAAACATCAAGCATCATCTGTAACCCGCCCCACCCCCCACCCCTCTGATCCAAGTCTCTTAATGATCATCAGATACTGATCCGATCTGATCTCTGAGTTTGTATTTATAATCCAGGCCCACAGTTTAGATCAGACGAGCTGCTGATTAATGGGTTCAGTAAAATCTCTTTATTTTCAGGATCAGTTTCTATAATCAGACTTTCTGGACTGACTGATTTAGTTTAGTCCAGACTTTTCTTAAAATGACTCTTTTATAGTATAAAATATAATAATATATAATATACTGGATTATATCTTATAATCCTCTTCTCCCTGACCAATCAGCTCCCTTACAACACTGCAGTCTAATCACTTCCTGTGTGTGTGTGTGTGTGTGTGAGTAGGGGTACACACTCTGGACTGATATCTGCAGTTGTTGGTCTACTGGTGTGTAATAACTGGTTATAGTGGGTGAATGTGCTGTGTGTGATTGGGGTTTCTATAGTGTGTGTGTGTGTGTGTGTGTGTGTGTGTGTGTGTGTGTGTTAGCTTCCTCTCGGTTCTGAATGGGTTCTTCAGTGCTAGTTTTAAAACCAGTGAGAAAGGTGAGCGGTTCTCCTGCTGGTTTCAGTGATGGGTTTATAAAGGGTCAGATATTATGGTCTGTTTTTAGGTTCCACTGTAAAATAGCTCCACACTGCAGAACCTCAACTCCTTTATTTACACAGCCGACTGTGGATAGTGTCCGTTAATGGAGCCTTAAGGACATCAGATGGGGCTCTGAACACCATGGTCAAAACAAAGACTCAGAACTAGATTGAGATTAAATAATAAATAAATTATGCCTGGATTGGCCCCAATCCCAATCCATTGGGTCTCTTCATGACATCCCTTCTCAACTGCTACAAAAAGCTGTGATACAAGCTGTGATATTTGCCAAAGGGGGCGTTACTATGTACTAATTATGCAGGGTGCTCAAACTTTAGCTTGTTTTTGTTTATTTTGAATTTTTGAAAGATGGAAATAAGGTAATTTAGCTTGGAAAATTTGACCAATGATGCCTGAAATGATTTCCATTGAAAATGAAAGTGTCCTTGCTGAACACACAGATACAGCCCGTCGGTAATTACAGCTATTAGTGCAATTTAGTAAGATTTCTAAATTGGGAGGAACCTGATTCCCACACGTTTATTACTCTGGACTGGATGTCAGATTTGGCAAAATGAAGAGCTCTCATGTGTCATTAACATGCCCCAACACCGACTCTGTCTTGATACATGATTAGCACGGTGAGACCTGCCCATGCACATTGCTGTAGTGCAGTCTTGCCCATGGGTGTGGTGGAGTCTTCTGTCTGTGCGCTGAGCTGTTTTGTCCCTTGGATTTAATGATCTTTACAGTTTCCCTGCCCTGGGCTGCTTTGGGAGAAACACACTCTTTTTGTAGCACAAGATCACAGCTATTAAAATGATTCATTAGAAATCCGGTTCATTGCTTTTAAAGGATTGATCGTGAACTTTAAAGTCACCTTCCCTCAGAAAACAGGCCACTTTTGTAGGCCTGAAACAGGCAGGCCTATGATGTAGGCCTTGTTTCCTCCACAAACAGCATTTTATTGGTTATTTGCTTGAATATGTTTCTATGAATTGGTTACGATGTCATTTCTTTTTAAATGTCTCGCTGACATGTGTTGGAGCTTTGCTTTTCCCACCTGTATTCTGACAAGCTCCACCTCCCTTGCTGCAACTGATAGTGACTCGTGACCCGATTTCTGAGGATAAGGGTAGGAGACATGGTAAAATATGACATCAGGGTACTTTATGTCCTTTGCATGAGGCACAATATCTGAGATTTAGCTTCTCTGAGGTTTTATAAGCTGGACCAGACAAACACAAACCAATGATTTTTACACCTCACACAGAGTTCTGCTCTCACTGTATATGAAATATACAGTGTTCAGGTACTGATGGCACCCAGAACATGCTCAGAGAGGTGTACTGTAATGTACTGGTAAATAATAATATTAATAATAATAATAATGGTTGTATTCAGTTAGAACAAGTTGTGCCTATCTATCCTGAGGACAACAATCCAAGGGCTTGGAGATCGAGGTCAGGCACACGAGGAACACAAAGACAGGAGTGGCTCCGATAGTTGAGGGTGCGCTGGGAACTGTGAACTATGAAGTCCGGGTTCCAAGAGCATTAGATAAGCTTCCGTACAAAGTCAGTGTGAAAGAAACACTGAAGCTCTAACTTCTCTGCACGGCTCTCGGATTACACCGAGGGCCCAGATGAACACCACTGCTGAGAGAGCTGGATGAGTAGAAAGAATGAGAATAGGCAGATGATGGAAATATTAGATCATAAACTGCACTGGTATTGTTTTTTAGCTATTCATTTTTTGTGTTATGTTGTGTAGTGCACGAATTTATTAAACATATATGTAGTGTGTGCAGTACAGAAAAACCCCAGAGACCACCCTTCATTTCTTTCAATTCCAGTCTAAATAGAAATGTTTACTCATTTTTTATTCTTCTGTATTATATATCTATGTGTATATATATATATATATATATATATATATATATATATATATGAAAATGACAGAGAAGAGCTTGAATTCCTCTTCTGTCTCTAAAATGTTATTGCTGTTTATCTGACATGAAGTAGTGTTGGTGGTCTACCAGGTCTTGGGGGTCCAACAACATTTTACTACTGAACTACTATTACTCTTTTTTTCACGTTTTTCAAGTTAAAATACGCCAGGTCACTTAAAAGTAAAAGTATATGTATATAATATATATAAACATATATTATTGTAAAGTAGCATATATTACTACTACTTCATCTACTACTACTGCTACTACCACTGCTAGTCCTACTACTGCTACTATTACTACTACTACCACTACAACTACTACTACTATCACTACTACAACCACTACACTACTATTACTATTACTTCTACTATCACTACCACTGCTATTCCTACTACTGCTGCTATTACTACTACTACCACTACAACTACTATTCCTACTACTGCTACTATTACTACTACTACAACTACTATTACTACTACTACCACTACAACTACTATTCCTACTACTGCTACTATTACTACTACTACTGCTACTATTACTACTACCACTACAACTACTATTCCTACTACTGCTACTATTACTATTACTGCTACTACAACTACTATTACTACAACTGCTACTACAACTACTGCTACTACTATCGCCACTGTAACTATTATTCCCACTACTATTACTCCTACAACTGCTACTGCAACTACTATTACTATTACTGCTAATATTATCACTACTACAACTACTTTTACTGCTGCTATTGCTACTATTCCTACAACTACAACTATTATCTCTGCTATTACCACCACCACCACTACTACTATCACTACTACTATTACTACTACTGCTACTATTACTATTACTACTACTATTACTACTGCTATTACAACTACTATTACTACTACTGCTACTCTTACTACTATAACTATTACTACTACTATCACCACTACAACTACTATTACTACACTCAATAAATATTACTACTTTCACTACTACAGTTACTACTATTATTAGTCTTACTACCACCTCTTCTATTGCTACTACTATTCCTGTTACTCATAATAATAATATTGTCCTGTCATCCATGTGGATTTCCTTTGGGCTTTCCTCCAGTTTCCTCCCACCTCCCAAAACACACAGTATGTGGACTGTCTATGCTAATCTACCCCCAGGTGTGAGTGCACGAGTGAATTAGTGTGTGCTATCCTGTGAAGCAAGATGCTGTTGCCTGTCCTGGGGGAATTCCTGTCTTGTGCCCAGGGGTTCCATGTAGGCTGCGGACCCACCATGACCCTGACCAGGAAGAAGGGAGTAAGATCACTGGATAATAATAATAATAATAATAATAATAATAATAATAATATGTTTAGTGTTGTTATTTAAAGCACAGATTGTTTTGACTGAACACATGTTGCTGGTAATCACACTGTTACAGTACTAATGACATTTCTACTATCTCTCTCATGCACACACACACACACACACACACACACACACACACACGTATTTGTTCTCTGAAAAGGGTCTGAGGGTCTATTTCCATTCCACCTTAAATGGCTCATTAGATTCAGACACAGGTGGAGGCAGATTCGAGCTCGCGCCTGTGTGTGAAGCATGTCGTGCCCTGTAAGGGTGGGGGTTTCGGGAATACAGGTGGAGCTTCAGAAACAGGGTGTGGATCTGCATGGGCGTGGACGGCGCAGGGAGTTGGCAGGCTAGTCAGGTTTACCTCAGAGCAGGAGCATCACACACACACGACAGGACACACAAACACACACACACACACACACACACACGCCGAGCTCTCCGTTTCCTACACGCGCTGTACTCTCCTGCTTCTACATGAGAAACGACTCCGTCTACTCCACCATGTCGCTCGAGCCTCTGAGGTCAGCTCTGTCGATCGGGGAGGTCGGGGAGACGTCTCTGGCTCTGCCGTCGGACCGCGGGGTGCGCTCGGCCCAGCAGCGGGTTCTGGAGCAGGTCTCCACCATGAAGAGGAGCAAGAGCAAATACAGCAGCAGCAGCAGCAAAGGAGGAGGAACCGGAACACTGCCCCCCACCAGTGAGTTAACTCCCCACCGCTCACCCAGCTGCGGGCCTTTCTGCTTTTTAACTTATTGGACCCTGCTGTATACACCTGTGAATAATTCTGGAGGAATGGACCAATAGAAATGCTGTAAAATACTTTAGTAGACTTTTATTTTGCATAAACGTCCATTCAACGTTAAGAACGAATTTGCCTTTACCTGTAAAGTCACACTTTTGGAGATACATGTTTTTGATTTAACAAAATAATAATAATAATATATAAAAAAAAAAAATATATATATATATATATATATATATATAGAGAGAGAGAGATCTATTTAAAAACAACTTTTCGACACAATGGAGGCAGTTATTTTTTATATTGTACCAAAATTTCATTTCATGATGAATGGACCAATAGAAATGCTCTGAACTACTTTAAGTACTTTTATTTTACATAAACGTCCATTCAACGTTAAGAACGATTTTGCCTTTACCTGTAAAGTCACACTTTTGGAGATACATGTTTTTGATTTAACAAAATAATAATAATAATAAATATATATATATATATTTATTATTATTATTATTTTGTTAAATATATATATATAGATCTATTTAATATAATCTATTTTATATTGTAACAAAATTTCATTTCACCAATAGAAATGCTCCAATTGTACAGAAAAAAATGTTCATGTGATTGCATATATATACATATTTATAGTTTACAGGTGAAGGAAATACCCCTTAACTTTCAATGAAAGTCATTTGGAGCATTTCTATTGGTCCATTCATCATTAATTTCTGTCACAATGTAAAGAACAACTGTTCTGATTCACATTATGTCAAAAGTGGAAAATGACAGATAAGACAGATAAGAATAAGTGACCAAATATATGTATTTATATATGTAATATATGCGCTTAGTCTAGTATTATTTATAGTTTTTTATAGTTTTCACCAAACGCTTAGTTTAGCAACTAAATGCTTAATTGTGTTAAATCACATGAGCTGGTGTTCTTGTTCCTTTTTACTGTATTTATGTTTACCTGTATCTGCTCTAATGGGATCTGGAGCTTCTACAGTAATCGCTCTCTTAAAGCTGAGAGACATGCTGCTGAATAATGTGCTCAGTATAAGCTGGTATTTTAACTTTGGCCCTTTTTAAAGCATGCTGAGCTGCTCTATAAGTAGTTACCATTGTTATTGCTATACATGCAAACACATTAATAATATTAATATTACTGTTGGTAATAATCATCATTAGCAGCCACCATGCACCAGTACCAATCTGACTGTGGTAACAGAGAAGACCTTAAAATCCATGTCTGGTGTAACTGAGGTCTATGTGCCAGTGGATCTGCTGCCACTGTTAAGTGCTGAATTCTGGACAGGTCCTGACCTGGTGTTGGAAGGTGCTTAATAGAAGTCTATGAGCTGTGGCTTGTACTGTGTATGTGAATGTGCTGCGTAGAATGTGTTTAAATGAGGACTCGGACTCCAGAGGCTCTTGAAGTTCTAGGTTTTGAGATTCTTTTTAATAAAAGGGTTTTAATTAAAGGGTGCACTGAAAATAATCAGATGTATGAGTTTCCCCTCACCAAAAATGTGGTCCTTTGGTCAAGACTTGTTTTGCGTTTGTGTTTTTTGACGTTCGAGGGCTGTGTTATGTAATAAGCAGTGGCCATTTGGGTGGCCACCACAGTAGTCTCATAGTTGTAGAGACCTTTACGGCATTTAGCAGACGCTCTTATTCATAGCGACTTACAAAAGTGCTTCACTATATACTCAAGAATAACCTCAGCTAGTTTAAATAGACTAAAAATTCAAAGATCCTCTAATCTTAGACTCTGCTAAACACAGGCCAGTATGGAGACCATAATACTCTACTGTTCGCCCAAGTACTCTCAGAAGAGGAGGGTCTTCAGTCTGGGTTTGAAGACAGCGAGCGTTGGACTCTGCTGTTCAGACACCCAGGGAAAGCTCGTTCCACCACTTCTGAGCCTGGATGCTTGTCTTCCATGGATCTTAAAGGATGGCAGGTCAAGCCAAGCTGTACTTGATATATGTCTTGGCCAGTTGAGCACATTAGGAATGAGGGGGAAATCATATTAATGAGATTTTCTTAGGCCAATTCTTACCAAACACTTACGAAGCTCATACCTGTTGCACCTCCTGCACCTGAGCTTTAACAACGAATACATTTATATAGGATTAAAGCTCTTTCTCAGAACATTTGCAGTGATATACCAGCATGATTCCTCTGCAACCAGCAACCAACGATTGCTTCTGTCTGCATGTGTGTATTTATGAAAAGAAAACCTCTTAAATATATTTTTTAAGAACTGAGTATAGTTGTAGTCTGCCTTAATTTAGGCCCTAGGCTGTGCTGCTGGAGTGAAATATGCCTGTTTTGATTTTATTGATCAGATTTGCATGTTTACGCACATATTCAGCATGTATTCGTCTGCTGTGGGAATTGAGCCAGCATGTTCTCAACCCCCCCAGTCAGAGTCCTGTGATACTGTGTGTTTTTCAGTGCTGTTCAACAGAGAGATCAGCTATTCATGTTAGAGCTGATCAAGTGTACAGAGGCATCTATTATATAGTCATTCATCTGCTAATGCTGATTTGCTGATCCAGACATTTGGACAGAAACGTTAGAAACCAATCCAAGTAAGAAAGGTTTGGGAACACCAGTATGCTGAATTTGACTGTAAATTATTTGTTAAAAGGCACAAATTAATAATACTCGTGACTTTTAATAGTCTGTCATTCTAGCAATGAGCAGTTCCAAAATACCCTAACAGAGGTTTTTTAAACTGCATCTCTGCCCTAATTAGGTCCTCAGAGTGACAGTGTGTTTTACGAGTACAAGTTCACCCCCAGCGCACTCAACGGCTCAGCCTTCGCGAATGAAAACTCCATGACAAACGGACATGCGAAAGTGGTAAGTTTCATGTTTATATAATTATGATAGTAAAAATAATTATAACAACAATAATAATATATTTTAAATATGACATATTATATACATATACTTGCTATCTTCCTTATTTGTAGCATTTTCAGGAAATAATGACTCACAGTTTGAGTTGTAATAATTAAATGTAATCTGTCATCAAGCTAATACTTTTGTTTTGAAATATGACAAACTTATGAGAAACCTAGTGTTTCATTCTGCACGTCTGAACATGACGTGAGACTTTTTCATAGCCCTCATCCTGGACACGCATTCATTAAAGAATTTTACTGGGAAATCCCCAACATAAACAATCATGTCATTTATGGGAGTGTCAACATGTATTTCTAAATGCAAGTAAATAGAGATATTTAAACGTGGTGCAAAGAAAATTTGATTAAAAAAAAAAATGTCCTAGGTTTCAGTAAAAAGATCCATATCTTACATTGCATTTTATTTAAATGTCCACTTTCTTTTCTTTGCCTGGTTTTGTGTTTAAAATGATAATCATGGTTCATTTTTAGCTGGCTACCAATATCTGTAGACATTGTTATCTGGTTGAATATAGGTTGTGTCAGGTGACCAAAATTCTGTGTCAGGACAACGTCTAATGCCAACGTCCATATGACAGAAAATAGTATACTGGAATACTGGCGGCAGCTGATGTAAATATTTATTGGTTTTAATGTTAATCTTGATTGTGATGTTTAGTAACCAAATCCAATATCTTCTAAATGTAACATGCCAACGTATGATATTGATGCAAAATACCAACATTCAGTTGTGAGGTAAGTGATGTCTGCTGCCAATGTCAATTTGCATTGAATAGTGATGACAGCTGACGTTTATATGTTGTTAGTCATGGTGTTAGGTAACCAAAATTCAACGTCTGACTAATGTTGGAGCTTAATGTCAGCTGGATGTTGCTTTTTAATGGACATGTGACTTTGTTTCCCAGGTAAAATCCAGTGTTTGACAACAGCTGATGTAGATATTTTGTTGGTTAATCTTGTTCGTATTGGTTGAGATGTTACGTAACCAAAACCCGACATCATCTAAATGTCGCATTCCAACATCATATTGACATAAATTAGGACATTTAGTTGTGAGGTAGAGTGACTAAAACTCTGTAATGTTACCATCCACACAATGTGGCATCCCAACGTTATTGATATGTCGTTGGTTTTAAGCCACAGTGTTAAGTAGCCAAAAATCTTCAAAATCTTCAAAATGTCACATTCCATTGACTTAGTTGTGAGAAACGTCTGCTGCCAACATCAGCTTCACCAACCAAGATACAGCATCTGTCTGTTGGAGCTTGATGTCATCCCAGTGTTGGTTTTTGACTGAAATGTGACGATTGATTTCCAACCTAAATTTAATGGTGGTACAATATTGGGTTTTGCCATCAATCTGATTTTCATATGCAACTGAAATTCAATGTCTGACGTCCGACGTTCGAGTCCGACGTCTTTCTAATGTCAGATTGGCCTCATGTCTGCTGGGACCATTACCATGTTTCAAGCATGTTTCTATATATCTTGGAATTAAACAGGCTTTTTATGTTACTGTGCCTTTAAGACAGATATAAGATAAATGAGCTCTTTTCTGATTGGATGTCCTGTATTGTGCCTCATTCAAAAAGCAAATTATAAATCAGTCAAAGCTGAAACACTCCTTAAAACTACTGCAGTATAAGCTTACGGGGCTAAATGATTATAGGCTGAATAGGCAGGGGTATGTAAAAGATGCTACATGTTAAAACATTTCACAGTTATTACAGACTACTTCAAACTCATTCTTTTCTATGATAGAGGGTCTTTAAAAGTGTTAGAAACCCCTTGACCCCCAGGTTCATTATTCAGTTATCAATCCTCATGCTAAAACTGTTGTGAATTAGTTGGTAACAGTTGGATTTCGCATATCTTGTGGAGTTGAGTTCCCCAGGGTTCCATTATAGGGCCTATAAAATTGACGTTAATTGTTACAGCAGTGCAGTTATGAAGTGAAGAGGGGTGAGCTACAGGGTGCAACAGGTAAAAGGAGATAATACTGAGGCTTAACATCAGCCACTCGGGTGATTTTCAATGCAACAAAAGAACAAAACACACGGCTGAACAGTGTGACCTGATGCCAAATCAAACAATAGCCAGTCCAACCTGAACGAGAGACGGGCTGCATTCATTCAGGTGTTTCGGATGAGTCAGTCGTGAGTTGTTCGTTGGGCCGAACTCAAGACCAGACGCACTTTCTGACTTCATTTAGACCTCAGGCTCTGATGCTTCCGTCAGTCAAGTCAGGTCAGGTTTATTTAACAGCAGATTTGTCACAAAGCAGCTTTAGAGAGAGCCGGGGAAAAACTCCCTCGAGAGGAACCAAGACTCAAAAGGGGATTCCATGCTCCTTTGGTGAGCACTGGATAGCAAAACAAACAGCAGCAGAAGTGGGAATTGAAGACGTTTGACTATTTCATTTATTTATTGATACAATAGAAACTTGCCAACTTTCTACATTTCTACTATTACTGCACTTTTAACATGGCCACATACTACCACATAATTTACGTCGTCATCTATTTAATATTGTTTGGGTTGAAGATGATGAGCTTAACCACGGTCAAAACACAAAACAGCAATTTACAAGATTTATTTTCCACAATACTGCCCCTCAAACTGCTCATTATCTTCTAAGAAAAGGCCTCACAAGCCTTCCGCAAGTTGTAGATCATGTCAGGTAATGTCTGTACGACATTGTATGAGGTATGAGGCCCTGTATGAGGTAAACCAGCTTTACATGACTTTACTCTGAGTAGCCACGTCTTCATTAAAACATGTCCTGATTAGCTTCAAGATCTCTCCGTTCACACTGTGTGTGACGACGTCTCTAGCGTGTTAAAAAGGTTTGACTCTCTGCCAGTGACTCAGTGAGAGTCTGTCGCTTTTTTAAAAGGGTAAAAGTTGAACTGGCTGCTCCTTATCTGAGGTCACCCGCAGTTTATTAGTCAGAGGAGCAAAGTCACTGTCTCGACAGACTGGAATGAAAAAGAGCTAACACTCATAAGCCTGGTGGGAAAGTTTTGTCTGGAATCCAGACAGATATGAAAAGCCTATTTCTGTAAAATTAATTAATTAAAAAAGAATTTGAATTAAACACAGGCTGAAACCCTCAGCTGTAGTTTCAGTGTTAAGGAGCTTTCGTCTGTCTAGGTCGTTTACTCAGAGCATACTCAGCGATGCACTCAGGAGCATGCAGAACTCTTGAGAACCTTCTATGAACTACGAATGCACTGTGCATGAATACATCAGGAATTATTACTATTATCCTGTCATCACTGCATGAGATCCATTCTCTACCACACCTGACATGAGTCACGTCTTCTGGTCCACATGCAGAATGGTTTCATTCAGTCGTGAAATTAATTTGATTTGATATTTTATCACAATATTTTGAAATTTTGCTGCATGTTGTGCTTTTTTACAGCGTGTGGTCCAGATACTGAGCTCTGCACATATCCCAGTTTCAGTCCCATTAAACAATTATTCATACAGTTCTAAAACTGTTTTATTATTTAATTCTTTTTACTTTTAAAACTTCATTATGAATTATGCAAAATCAAATCAAATTTAAGTTTATTTGTCACACACAGATACTCCTAGCTGTGAAATGCTTAGATGACAGTCTGGTTACATGAAAACAAGATAAAAGGCAACTTTGATAATATACAGTAATATATAGAAAAATATGCAGTAATACTGTATATAGAGACAAATAAAAAATATAAATACTAAAAGCAGATTTAAAAACATACAGAAACAAATATATACAATATAATACAAATATATATAAACATAGTGATATGAAATATATAGAAAAAATATACAAGAAAAAAAGATTGAAAATGTAGATGAATATATAGAAATATAAAATATAAAAATATATAAAATATAAAAGCAAATAGATATTAAAATATGAGACAAAAATATAAAAACAGATATTAAATATATACAGATGTAATATTAGAGGAAAACATATATGACATATAGAGTTGAAAATATTAAAAAAGAGGATAAATGGATATAGATAAAATATTAATATTATATATATACATAATATATCTATATAATAATAAATATATATATACTTAGAATAAATGTATGAAGAGCCATATAAAGTTACCATTTTTAATATACAAGGTTTTGTTATGAGAGTAAAGTAGCTGTAGCTAGTCTACAAACTTTAACTCAAACCTTCCTCTGTCTTGTTATTCTTCAGGGTAAGCAAAGTCAGAGCTTTGTACAGAGGACCATCAGCACCAGGACTACAAGTTCTCAGAAGAACCTGAGCAACTCCATGTTTCCAAGCAGCCCCCCAGCCATAAGCCAATCCCGAGGAGGGCAAGAAGGCTTCCGCAGCTTGGAAATCACCTCCCCTTCTACCGCTGGCAATGCCCGGTGGAGCCAGACCTTCAGACAGACAAGCAGAGTGGAGAGGAAGCCCAGCCAGCCTGCCCTCAACGGCAATGGTCAGATCTTTGGGAATGGCACCATTCATAGAAACAGTAATAGTAATCAGATCACTGCCAATCAGACTATCAACAGACGGCCCCCTTCCACCCACTCTAACCCAGAAGCCAAGGCGTCGGTCGTTAGTAGGAGCAAGAGCGAGTTTGGGTGAGTGTGAGGAGCAGATCCAGATCCCAAATAAGCAACCACCAACACCATACCAAACACCTGGAATACAATGGCAACCACCCAGCAACCCCATATCAACCACCTGGGATACCACAACAACTGCCTTGTAACCATGTAACACCCTAGCAACACTTTAGCAGCCACCTTTCAACTACTTAGCAAAACCATAGCAACCACCTGGGAGACCAAAAACAGCTGCCCTGCAGCCATCTAGCACCCTAGCTATACGTTAGCAACCACCTCAGATACTATAGCAATACAAGATTAATACAGCCATTGCCCATTGCTGACACAGATGTGCAAATGCACACACATACACAGCTTGTATAGTGCCTTGTACCTTAGATACACTTTAGCAACCACCAGAAATACTATATATGTGTCCAATTGTTTGTGGACACCCCTTCTAATGAACATGTTCAGCTGCTTTAAGTTGCACCCATTGCCCCTTGCTGACACAAATGTGCAAATGCACAGCTTGTCTAGTGCCTTGCAACCACCTAACATCCTAGCCACCACTACTATAACAATTGAAGATACAAGGGACTGCTACTGTTGAGTGGCAGCCCACTGTCCTGCACAGCTTACTGGTATGTGCAGGTGATAATCCCATATGCAATACCATTAACATACATAGAAAACCTAGTTGGGCCCAGTACAGACCCTTGCAGAACACCACTAGTAAAAACGACTGTGCCCTGCGTACAGCTGGGATGTTTAAGTCTGATTAAAACCCAAATCAGACATTTGTGGTCTTGCTGTCACTGATCGATATATTTGGTGTTTGTTTCCAGGACAAATGGAGAAACACGCTCGACTGATCTCACAATTTCAGATGCAGTGGACTGTCTCCTCAGCCAGGATGAGAATTATCAGCTGTGTGGCGCCTCCTCCATTCAGCACAGCACCTATACAGATGACAAAGCCAAGCAAGAGGTGGGGAGTTAACACTGTCCATACTTCATAACTTTGTGTGAGGATTTGTTTTGCCTTCTGGAATTGGAGAGCGTGTGAGGCGTCCTTACGCTTCACTCCCAGCATCAGACGCGGATGTCCTGTTTCACCATGGAGTGCTGTCATCATTTTTAAGATCTTGCTTTCGTCTGTTGTGTTGGTTGCAGTCAGCCTTGTGTGACTAGTTGACAAACAAACAGCATTGCACCATTCCTTTCTCAGGTACTGAAACTGAAGGGAATCAGTCCCTTGGTGTCTCTGATGAGCAGCCCCAACCCTCAGATCCAGATGACAGCAGCATCTGCCCTGCGCAACCTGGTGTTCAAAGACACAGCCAACAAGGAGGAGGTGCAGCGCTGTGGAGGAATCGTTCAAGCCGCGCAGCTGCTAAAAGGGAATGAGTCAGCTGAGACTCAGAAACATGTGACAGGTAACATCTGCACTATAACAGGATCCTGAGGAACATTCGATCCCCAGATAGACATCTGAGAGATCAACCTGAATCCTTTCCCTCCTCTGTAAGCAAGCAGAAGCGAGGTTATCTCATCTACAGTGAAAATTCGCTACACTACTTGAGCTACACTATATGTCCAAATGTTTGTGGACACTCTTTCTAATGAATGCATTCAGCTACTTTAAGTTGCGCCCATTGCCGACACAGATGTGCAAATACACACACATACACAGCTTGTCCAGTCCCTGTAGAGACGTATATCCAATAGAATAGGAGCAGATAAGCACAGACCTATTGCCAGGTGTGGGCTAGAGGGGTATAAAGCCCCCAGCATTGAGCTGTGGAGCAGTGAAACTGGTGTGTTCTCTGGAATGATGGTCGGTGCTCCATCCAATACATTTGAGATGAGTTGTGGAGCTGGGGATGAGTCGGAATGGGGTGATTATCCAACATTCTGACCTCATTAACTCTCACTTGTCACTGAATGCAGTCAAATCCTCACAGCCATGTTACTCCAAACTCTAGTAGAAAGCCTTCTTCCTTGGACAGTAGAGACAGTTACTCCAACAAAAGCCAAATGCCCTTGATTTCAGAAGAAACAATGAACGAGCAGGTGTCCCAATACTTTTGCCAATAAAGTGTACATTGGCTTCATTCTGTTTACTAACATGTGTCCCAGCATGAACAGATGAGGTCTGGTTTTAATTTCCCACATAAAAAGCTCTAGGGGATTGAGAGTGGTTTAGAGGAGCGGCGAGGGTTCGACAACATGCTGAAGCGATAGCTGGTCCGCATATTCCCGTAACGGCTCTATCAGAAAATGCTGTGGTTGATCATCTACCTTTAAAATAGCACAGGCTTGCATAAACAGACATACTTGATTGAGTGTGAAACCAGGAGCCATAACAGTAATAATTACTAGTGTCACGGTCTTACTCCGAAAGTGGTCTGATGACCACCACAGTGATCCGATCGTAATCCGATCACAGTGCGTCCTGGGCGTGTTTACACCTGGCTTTTCATGTGAAAGTTCAGGTGAAATCCGAACGTGATCCCTTCATGGAAAATGCCTGTTAATGCAAGGTGTAAAGAGCCCCTCTGACTCTCTGGTGAGGAGCGTTTTTTTTTTTTGACCTGCCTAAAGGTAACATAATCACAGGAAGATTGACAGAGAAGTGAAAATGATATATTTTCCTCTGTTGTGAAGCCTGGGCTGCAAGTCTGTGCTCGTAGATGATTCACGTCTTCCTCGATTTTGATGTGAAGCATTCCTTTAGGAAAAGCTACAGTAAACTCATTGTAGCTCAGGAGCAGCTTTCATTTGCCTGGAAAGTTTTTTGGGAAGTTGTATGTTGACCTTGCCGTGTCCTTGTCCCAACACAGGTCTCCTGTGGAACCTTTCCTCAGCAGACAGCCTGAAACCTGATCTCCTCCGCTGTGCTCTGCCTGTTCTCACCGAAACCATCCTGGAGCCGTTCGCAGCCTCCACAGAGCCCAGTGCCAATGCTGAGATGGAAGAGACCTTCTATAATGCCACAGGGTGCCTTCGGTAAGCACAGCTCTTGGGCACACATGACGACTGAGCCTGAGGCTTTATTGTTGTGCTTTTGTTGATTGGTTCAGTTTTTAGATATTATTTACCTTATTTTAAATGATTAAGCAGTTTGAATTGACTGGAATAACCAAAATACTGCTATTATGAAAAACATAAATTCTCTATAGAGAGATACACATCTCATTTCATTTACATTTACATTTATGGCATTTAGCTGACGCTCTTATCCAGAGCGACTTACAAGGTTACTCGTATTACAGAAGTGGGCCAATGTAGTATTAGGAGTCTTGCCCAAGGACTCTTATTGGTGTAGCGCAGCATAGCCACCCAGACCGGGAATCGAACCCCTGTCTCCCACATGGTGTGGTAGCTCACTGGCAGGTAGTGGTGTTATCTGTTGCGCCACACCAACCACCAACCACATTTCAGTGCACAATTACTGTTTACTGACTTCATTTACCATTTATTTTAAAATAGATTTTAACATAAAAATAAAAACAATACAACATTTAAAAATTGTCAAGAAATAAAAAATAAAACATTTAAAAAATATTACATTTAAAACATAAACCATAAACTATGTGTTTAGGTGTTAGGTGCACTAATATTATGCTATATTTTATGTGATATGTTTAATTATTTTCCAATCTGTTTAATTCAAGTAATACATAGAATAGTGCAGAAACTGGCATATTTTATTTAGCAATAGTTTATTTGATTTGTTCTCTTACTTACATTTAGTAAATCAACAAAATGTCATGTGCAACCTTTTGCATGCAGTTTTTGGTGTTTTTCTTTGAATTTGGGAATAAATGCACTTTTTTGCAACTTTTACAATTATTAAGTTACTAGCCAACAGTCCGAATTTCAACCATGAAGTAAAGAGTGTATAAAGAGATGTATTGAGCTTATATGGGGTGTTTATATATGTGTTCTTTCATATGCATATGCTTGGGAATTGCTATGATGTTTTAGATGTCATTTCTTTTTAACCAGTTCCTCATAAAATACATGCCTTTCATTAATTTGTATTTTCAGCCTGCTTAGTGAAACCTAGCATTATCATTTTTGTCTACATGATATTTTTAGATTACAAATCTTATGGAAATGGACAGGTTTGGACTGTATTTCAGATCAAATCAAATGAAATCAAATGGCAGTTTATTTAGAGTTAGATGAAAAAAAACTGCACTGTGAATACTCAGGTGCTGGTCACACTTTCAGTCACTTTGAAAGCCTGAAGGTTGCTGTAGGTTTCTGTGGTTCAATTTTATTGAACAGAGTTAATGGGGTTTTGGCTTCAGCCAGAACAATCCCGTCGTTATACTTCTGACACTGCGGCTTTGTCTTCCCGCTTGCTCCCTGCCCTGAAAACGTGAGCTTTGCAAACACTCACTCTCGATCTCAGCCAAATGTGTATTTGAATTGAACTTGATTAAGAATCTCACCTGGGTGTCGTGGATAAGGCCGTGTGAATGCGCTGTGTGAAGCTGTTTGCTCCTCAGGCCTCGTTCAAGCAGAGGGATTAGGTTGTTGCCAACAGAAGGGAATGTGCTAGAGCTGTTCTTACATAACTGTGGCCTGCTGTGCTCCCTTACCTGCAGAAATCTGAGCTCCGGTAAAATGTCAGCCAGGCAAGCCATGCGCAACTGCAAGGGCCTGGTGGACTCGCTGGTCAGCTACGTCCAGAACAGCGTGGAAGCTGGCAACCCAGATGATAAGGTAGCTTTCTCTGTTTCTCTGTGTGTAGTTTGCATTTTATTTCTCTCTCTCTATAAATGAGTGTTTAAGCCATGTGTATTTTATGTTGCTACATAATAGGGTTTTTGGGACATCTGCAACATCAGTGTGATAATCTTGATCTTAAGGATTATCCTAAATAATGAATTAAATATCAAATATGTAAATAAACAAATAACAAATAAATCAATCACAAATAAATAATAATCAGATAAAAGATCAGATCATCGGATACATGTTTTATTCTGCCTGGTGAACTATGTGCGGCATGCGCCAGAAAACTACATACAGATTTGAAAGTTTAAAATGTCATGATTTGCATTCTTTATGTTTTATTTTGTTATTAAATAAAAGTCTTTTATATGCATAAAGTGTAATTTAACATTTACATTTCAAATAATTAGTCATAACAACAATAAACACTCCTAATTTAAAGAAATTGAATTTGCTGGCAACATCTAGCCATTCTTTAAGACATGCCAGGATATGTTGAGAGAGCTCGGTCGATTAGTTGACACAAAGATTAGCGCCTTCGAGAAAAGAAAAGAAAAAAACGTGCCATTTTCATTCCGATTATTGTGCGATGACTAGACTTGTCTGAAAACCTCTTTGTAGGAGCCTCGCCCAGTTGACATGAGCAGCTTATTAAACAGCGTTATGTAAGTGGTGTTATATAATGTAGTTGCAGCAATGAGGATGTGTTTATTATTTCTTAGTTTTCCAGCGAAAGCTGGCTGGTCAGTAATGTGCATGAGCTCATTAGGATTTAATTAACAATATAAAACACACATGGCCTTAGGTTGTATTAGCATATGATGTTTCTCACGACCTAACAGCTGTTTACTGGTCTCTTGCGGTTTGCTTTGTTCGCAGTCTGTGGAGAACTGTGTGTGTATTCTGCACAACCTCACCTACCAGCTGGAGAGTGAGTCACCTAGCGTTTTCAGCAAGATGAACGCCCTGGCTGGTTACACCAACCGCCGCGCCAACGCCACAGACACTGGCCCCATTGGGTGCTTCAGCAGCCAGAGCCGGAAGATCCAGCAAGAGGTTAGTTCGCCAACTGCAAAGTCTGAATTGCCATTGGTGCTCAAGTCAATGAGCTTTTCAGTACAAGAATCATTTAAATAAGTGTTCGGAACTAGCATCGACCTGATTACTGTTCAATGCATGTATCAGATCATACCATGTCAGTAGAAATGGTACTATATATATATATATATATATATATATATATATATATATATATATATATACTGATTTCATATATATATATATATATATATAGACAGTTTATATAATTTATATAATAATAATATAAGTTTTCAGTCCCACTTTATATAGTGTTGCTAATAACTGTGTAATTACACATGAACAATCCAATGTAATAACAATGGAACTACTGGAGATCATTGTTACAAATGTTTTACAGTAGTATTACTGTAGTACAGCTTGTGTGGACTTTAGTTTTGATACACTAGTGTAACTCTATAGCTGGAACAGCATATTCGTATATAGTCCTATTTGGTTATACACAAGCTGAGAATACTTGTGTGTAAATGAACTGCTGCTTTTCCTCCCGCAACAGTTATTGTGTAATTGCATGTGTCAAAGACCTACGTTAATTCAGGTATATTTACACAAGCTGTACTTCTGGAACACCTCTGTAATAGTGAGTAATAGACATCACTAGTAGTTGCGCTGTTATTGCATAATCTGTTAATGTGTAACTAAATAGAAGCGGGACGTGACATACAGACAACTAGGGCTTGTTTTTAATCAAATCCCAATCAAACACCCAACCATTGTCTGAACACCAACTCTTTTATTAGAGAAGAAAGGAGTTAAATTAGTTACATCTGTTTTTAATTCATTTTAATTATAATGTATTATAATATATATATATATATATATATATATATATATATATATATATATATATATATAACTATCATTGACCTTTGGAAAGGGTACTGCACCTTCCCCCAAAGCACAAGAAATGTAAATATACCCCAGTTCACATGCATGCAATGATAGTTAAGGTCCACCTTTGTACCTTAAATGAGCTTTACAGAAACAGTGGATTCACTTTCCCAGCAGAGAGGTTCATATTTATATATTTCAGTTTAATTCAACTCAATTCAGTTCACCTATACTGTCGTTATACTAATACAGGGAGGTAGAGTACAACCTAACACTGTTAGGCTGTAAGTCCCCGCTGAAGAATAGGTAGGACATGATACAGTAGGGCAAGGACAACAGACAAGATACGAGACAGGGTGCATAGACAATAAGCACAAAGACAATAAAGACAATTAAAGTAAATACCAACATATAGAATAACATGCATATGCAGATGTGTGCATGACGGCTGGGTAATTAAGTTACTATACTAACAGTAAACTGGAATGAATATGTAGAGAGCAGTGATGGATGTGCTGTGCATGTAAAAGAAGAGTAAAACAGGAAGTTCAGGAGTGTATACCACTATAGGTACCCCCCCAGTGACGGCGATTGTACTCTTTTTCTAGAGTCTATAAATCACCGCCCTGCTTCCTCAGAGTGAAAGGTTTAGGAATAGATGTTGAAGTACTTTTTTTCCAGGCGTCTCTCATGTTTCATGTCTTCACTGTCTTGCAGAACCCCTTTGATTACCCAGTGATGGAGGATAATAACCCCAAAGGCCAGAGTTGGCTCATTCACTCCCGGGCCCTGCAGTCATACCTGTCTCTGCTGGGTTCCTCAGAGAGAGAGGCCACTCAGGAAGCTTGCTGTGGAGCTCTGCACAACCTCACTGCCAACAAGGGGATTGTAAGACCTCACCCATGACCTCTAACTGACAACTGACGCATAATGTGATCTGCCTGATTTCAGCCAGGAAAGCATTATGTATATTATTACTTATGATAATAATACGGATATGATGTCGTGCTCTAACCCTAGGTTGCTATAACAGTACAATAGATACACATTTCATAAAGGCTATGCAAAACAAGCCTTACACGTGTGTGTGTGTGTGTGTGTGTGTGTGTGTGTGTGTGTGTATGAGTGAGCGAGTGGGTGAGCGAGTGAGTTAAGACTGGGTGTGAGTAGGATAATACTGAGTGAATGTCTTCATTTTGAATGGGAATGAATAAAGGCTGGTACGGTTCCAGAGGTGTAGAGACAGGGCGTTCCAAAGCTTAAGGCCATTTATGTTCCAGAGTGTCGCAGGACCCGTAGCTGACAGCTGTGCACAAGTGGCAGGTAGGCCTGTGCCAGCAGATCTAATAGAGTGAGATGGAGAACTTCAAAAATATGGAAGGGAAATGTCTGGTTATCGGTTATTGTGAAGACTTGGAACTGAACATAAGCAGTAAAAGAAAGCTGGCATAACTGATAAAAAAATTAATCTAGAGTAGAATGTGTTCTGATTGTGTTACAGTTAATTAAGAGTTAGGAAAACATTTAAATTTATATATATATATATATATATATATATATATATATATATATATATATATATATATATATATATTTATATAATAGGTGATTTAATTATACCTCTATATAACACAATTCAGTGCATCATCAACTCTATAATTTGACTATTAGAAAAAGATTTTATATTATATATATATGTATTATAAAATTATATATATAATGGCTTTGTTATATATATATTTATAAAGAGAAATATTTTGTATTAAAATATTGTATTATATTATAATATATTATATATTATATTAATTTAATATATTTATTATTACTATTGTTTAATATTAGTTCTGATTATTGTATTCTTTTTTATTATTTAAATTTTATTTATAATAATATTATTGTATTATTTTGGTACAGTTTAATATTATTCTTAAAATTATACTAAGTAAAAGTAATTCAAAAATAATAGACAAATTATATTTTCAGTTTGAAAATAGATCAAGAATTTATTTTTGTCGAAGGATGACTTTGGTATTGTAATTATATTCACTTAGGATTTATTACATTTCTTTAAATTGCATTATGATGAATCTGTGTATTTATTTACATTCCCTATTAATTACATAATTACTAGTATAATTAGTTACATGACTGCTTATGTTTACTTTCCGTTTACATTCGGCATGGACTGGATCAGGTTTGAATGTTTGTGACAATTATGAATCATAATTGTCACAGTTATTATAACAATTCAGGTTATAATAAGTGATGTTTATTGTGGATTATTATGGATATTAACACAGACGTGGGATGGGTTGTGCTGTGTGTTGTAGGTGTCGGACGTGTTGAGTCAGACGATTGTTCAGAAGCTGAATGGTCTTCAGCACATCTCTCCCTTGCTGCAGTCCTCCAGCCCCACCCTGAGGAGCAGCGCCACCTCACTGCTAGGAAACCTCTCCCGAACCCCACGCTTGCAGAGCGTTATGGGTAAGCCCACAGCAGGTCTCTCAGCAGAAGCATTCGGGACACATTTTTGACTTGTGGTTCAGCAGACTGCTGCTGTAGGTCTCTTATTGCTGCTGTTTCTGTTGGGTCAGTTTGATTGGGTTTGATTGTATCTGTACGGAAATTCTGTACTGATGTTGCTGGTTGTGTTCGGTGATACTGGATCAGAGCTAGTTGTATAGTGGATGAAGTATAGTATAGTGTGCAGTGTAAAACTGGAACCAGAACTTACAATTCTGAACGAAGGGAACTTTAAATAAAAGGTTAATAATGTAAAACACCTGATATTCTTTTTAAACTTACTAATACTGGCTCAGAAAACATAAAGGCATTTCTTTTTTTACTAATTTAAGATGTGCTGTGTAATATTAACCACTTAAATCCTGTATCCTGTGTATAAAAAATGTTTCTTTAACTAAAATAAGTATTTTGGCTTTTTTGTGTTACATGGTTAGAATATAATACCAAATAATTTATAGTAGTAATTAAATTAATTGTTTCCCTAAGCCTTTAATCCATTCAGACGCTCTTTATATCTTTTCGGCAGTTCCTTCAGAGGGTTTGTTTTTGTCTAAGTTAACTCATTTATGTCTGTATTTATCTGTAGCAGGTAGATATATGTATAGTTTAGTTTAGAGGTCCATTTGTAATGCAGTGTTTTTGTTTTAAAGTTGATGGGTTTTCTTAACGTTACCATTACAGTGGGTGCACAGCCACACTGACCAGTATGTAGAATTGGAGCTTTCTACAGAGCAGTCTTTAGGACTGTGCCATGTTTTTTTTATATAAAAGATGCACAAGGCTTCCTTTTTTTGTTGGATGCACTATGTTTTTTTTGGCTTTGTTAAATTACCTTAAAATACGTTGAGCAACAACACTGAGACAGTCACACTGTTGAAGGAGAAGAGGAGATTAAGCATTTTTGCATCTGCCTTAAAGGGATAACTGAATGACAACTTAAGTTTAAGGAGTTATTAAAGGTTACTTAGCTTTATGTTGTTTACATCACTTCTACTTGACATGTAGTAGATGGATGCTTAGTTCAGGAATGTTAGGTGTGTCGTTTTCAGGCAATGGGGAGGAGGATTTGGTTTCTTTTCTTCTTTTCCTTTTCTTTCTTTTTTCATTTTCCTTTTAGGTTAAAGGGACTATTTTGCTTTACATTGTTATAAAGGCAAATTTTCTTTAGTCCAGAAGAAATGTTTGCATTCTATATCAGGTTACTGGATTTAGGCAGGATGTTATTCGGATCGTCATATTTGTTCGTGGTTCCCTTCAGATGTTTCTGCATTCTGTGTTAGAAACAGTCACATATTGTGTGCATTTAGTGTGGGAAATGGGTCATGGCTCTCTCAACAGTTAGTTTGTGCCTGTAAATACAGAGTGAGTCCAGTCGTAGTATGAAACAGTATGGTTCAGATCATATATGAACAGGGCTCCTGTCACCGTCACTGTACAAGTTTGGGTGTCTTTTCCAGAATGCAACATTAGCAAAGTAGCACAGTTCTAGAAAACGTTCCAGAGAAAGAAATATTCCAAATAAGATTTTAAAGTTCATTTGCTGATCCCAGAGGTGGCCCAGCCCTGTTTTTGTATTACGAGAGTAAAGCTTAAAGCAGAGCTGGGCGATTTGGAAAATGTTCATATAAGACATTTTTACGATATACAATATTTATCACAATATTTTGTGAAGTAGACAAAATGTACCAAACAGTGTAATTTATTTTAAAAAATGCTTTCCAAATATTCTACCATACTGAGTACTGTGATTTTTACTTAAAATATGCTGCACTCCATACAATTAAATAAGACGTGCTGTTAATCAGTGCTCTTTAAGCACTGACGATATCCACCATACACTCATAAAAGCATAGTGTACCACAATAAAATATTGTCACATTTCCCAGCTTTACCTTAAAGGATTTTCCCATGCCTCAATTTCCTTACTTTGATCAAAATATGGTCTTGTAGGAGATTTAATTCCAGAACAGCCAAGTAAGAAAATTTTAAGATCTCATCAATAATGGTTCACCTCTGCTTCCTAGAAACCACTGCAATGTGTGGAGGTAGGACGGGATCTCATTGAAGATCTCATGATTTATTAAAGGCTAAAGTTATTAAACTAAAATCTGGATTGGAGAGCTAGATTCCCACAAAGTTTCTGGTTTATCAGGATACATACATGGGGATGTTGAGGGAGTAAATCGCATGGTGGAAATACAGTCACTTCTGTTTGACGTGTTCTAGATGGATGCTCATTTCAGGAATGTTAGGTGTGCCTCTTTCAGACGTTGGGGAGGGAGATTGGGTTTCTTTTTCCATTTCATTTTGTCCCTTTTCTCATTTTTAAAAGTCCATGTATGCTTCCATATGTTAGTAAACAAAACTTATCTAGATTAATTTAATTTATTTTTATATATTTTATTTGTAGTTTATGATGCAGCATCATACCTTTCACTTGAAGGTCACCAGGTGTGGTTGAGTCTTCCACCAGACATCCTTACGTCACCCAGTAATTGCCCACAGTCCGAAAGGTTAGAGGTTATCTAGCAGGTCAAGCCACACATGCCCAAATGTCCTGCTCCTCATGAACCGCATGAATGCAAAAAATGTTCAGACTACCAAAAGCTGTATGTTGAGACCTGCCCTCTGGGGCGTGATGTGGACTGGGTTTTGTAGTTGTTTCTTCTGAAATCGAGGATATTAAAAAGAGTGTATTCTTCTGTTGTTGGAGTAACTGTCTCTACTGCCCAAGGAAGAAGACATTCTACTTGATTATTTGATTGCATTTAGCGACAAGAGAATTAGTGAGGTCAGGAGGTAAGGAGATAATCACCAACCCACCTCATGCCCAACTCCCCAACTCATCCCATAAGTATTGGATGGAGCACCATCCATCATTCCAGAGAACACCATTCTTCCACTGCTCCACAGCTCAATGCTGAGGGGGGTGTAATGCCCCTCTAGACCACGCCTGGCAATAGGTTGGTGTGTATCTGATCCAGAAAGTCCTATTCTATCTGCACTACTTCTCTACAGGGACTAGACAGGCTGTATATGTGTGTGTGTGCATTCGCACATGCGTGTCAGCAATGGGTGCGACATGAAGTTGCTCATTGATTAGAAGGAGTGTCCACAAACATTTGGACAGAGATGTACATTTATGACAGTTTTGTGGTATCTGTGTTGTGTGATATTAGCTTGGTGTGTGGATTACGGTGCTGCTCCTAGTCCAGTATGTACCCTATCGTAGGCTAAGCTGTGTTGTATTTTGTGTCTTATCTGCAGCGCGTCAGGCTCTTCCACAGCTGGTCCGAACCCTGAACTCTGGTGTCACACAGGGGGCTCACCTTTCACCCGAATCCGACAGCACCCTAGCAACCTGCTGCCACACTGTAAACAGCCTCCTGAGGGCGGAGCCGGAGATGTCGAAGCAGTTGCTGAGCAACACCCTGATTAACTCGTTGAATGACCTTAGTCAAAACATGTAAGTGTCTTATTGCGAAACCAGCGTTGTGCTCCAGGTGACGAGACGGTTCTCAGAGCGTTCTGCTCGAGAGACTAGAGAGAGACAGAAGCTGTAATGTGTTCTTCGTGTTATTGTGTTCACAGAGCCTTGCCCAAAGCCAGTACGGCTGCTGGAGTTCTCCTCCACAGTCTCTGGACAGAGAAGAACATTCAGAGCGTCCTCAAAAAGGTGAGGCCATGATTCAGTGCTTGAAATGATTCAAATCCCTTAATGGCTTTCATGGGTTAGTCTATGTCAACTCATCTAGGGCCTGACAGGTGACATCATGGATTACCATGATCATGCTAGAACATGCAAGAGCTTTGGACACTTTTTGATCATATCTGAACAGGGTTCCATGAAGTGTCGCTGTACAGGTTTGGGTTTATTTTCCGAAATGAAACATTAACACAGTTCTTAGTTCACACTAACACATTTCTACAGAAATAAAAATATTCAAAATAAAATCTTTGGTTATTATTCTAACAAAATTATCCCCCCGTCCAAAGATTTTACACCCTGCGCAAGGCCAGTCAAGTCAAGTCAAATTTATTAGTATAGTGCTTTTTACAACTGTTGTCGTCACAAAGCAGCTTTATATAATTAGTAATTAATAAAAGACAGAGACAAAAAAGAAATAACATGAGACATGAAGGATCAAAGACCCCCAGTGAGCCCCAACGGCGACAGTGGCAAGGAAAACCTCCCTCAGAGCTGGAGGAAGAAACCTTGGGAAGAACCAAGACTCACAAGGGGGACCCAACCCGTCCTCCTCTAATCAGAACTATTTAAACATTAATGCTAAAAATGACCAAACCAGATACAGCAGATAGTTAATAGTGGTGATATTAATAGTGGCAGATAGTTAAGAGTCCATTTAGGTTTGAACATGGTCATTAGACAGGTAGCAGTGGTAGGAGGGTGTGCTGCTGGTCTGGTATGGGTGGTGGTGGGTGGGGGGCCTGATGGTCGGACTGGTGGGTGGCAGCTGGTCTGACGCAGGTAGAGGGGACCTCAGCGGGCAATCTTCCAGCAGGTCGGGCTGGGTGGCTCGTTGCTATCTTACACACCGCCAACAGTCTTTTCACGACTTGATTCATTAAGAGACTTAGTACATTTCGAGTCACGCAAGGCGAACTTTTCCCGTCGTTACCATAACAAAGACACACTGACTCACCCTAAATCAATCTGCACGGCGTGTAACGGCGGCTCGGCAAAAGCTAAAATAGAGCCCCTTTAAGTTTATTTACTGATCCTAGAGACGGCTCGGACGTTTTCTAGTTTTTTTTTTTTTTTTATTTCTAATGTTTTTTCCCAGCAAGATCTGATTGTCTTTAGTCATTACTGAGTTTAGCTGCTTGCTGCTTTATTAAGTTTCATGTTAATAAATTCTCACAACAGGCTAATGTGAAATTCTGTGATATTGAATCTTTCATAAATTTAGTTCAGGGAGCCTCTACCTATTAATATTACAGCTGAGATCAGTTGTTCTGCAAGCAGATTAACCTTATATTCCAGATGGCATTTAGACCCGAATCTGGCAAATTATAGAAAAGCTTCAGTAGAAAATGATTTGGGCACAGTTTAGAAATTCTGAATGGAATTATTTAAAAGTTTTGGCTTCGATTTTTCGAGCAAGATGTGGTGTGATGTGATGTAGTGTGGCCTACCAGACCTAGACGAGAGACATCAAAACACATGTGGTTGACCTGGTGTCTACGGTGGTTTCTATGTAGTCAAATCCAGTTTCTCCGTGAGCATGAACAGTGTGAACAGAGTCGTTTCTCACTCTGTGGTGTTAGACTTTCTAGCCTGAGGAGTCATTGGCCTGTGTGAGGTGGGGCAGGGCTGGGTTCACACTGATTTGTGTGAAATTCTGCAGTCGCGTGTGCTGTACACAAGTTCAGCCATCAGAGCGTCTATCAGCTCATCTTAAACTCAACGTGACTCTCCTCTCTCTCTCTCTCTCTCTTTAGTACTGTCTCTTTCCAAAGGCCTAGACTGAGTGTGTTTGTCTGTTAAATACAGCATAAACACATGCCTGAGTCTAAATGAGCTTATTAATATGAGAATTATTGTACTATTTATAATATAATAATTAGACTTATATGTTGGTACATACTGTATCACACTGAATGAACTGTCGTTGTTATTATTAAGGAAATCTTCTGTATTACAGATCTTCTGTATGGGTGTATAACACTGATATAACATTGATATAACACTTACAAATTGATATCCTATAGAAATGCACTGCAGCACTGTCCTCTGAAACCAGTCAGTCAGTGGAGAGCCACAGCAGCTCCAACCCAGCAGCTCGTTTTCTCAATAAGTACAATTGAAATTGCTGGCATTCTCCACAGCCTGGATGAGCGGCGTGTGATGTAATAGACCTGAGTTTCTGTGTGTAGGGGCGAAGGTGGAGGTGTCTGTGTTGGGTGTGGAAGGGAGGATCAGTTTAAGTGTGTGAGTGTATGTGTGTGTGTGTGTGTGTGACTGTTGTAGAATTTAAGACCTTCCACGCCTCACCTTCCAAGCTGGTAATGAAGCAGGAGGAGGGGCTGAGTGAAAGTGGCTGTGTGCTCCTGTGTGTGTGTGTGTGTGTGGGGGGGGGGGGGGTGGGGGGGTGGCGGGGAAGGTGAAAGTTGTGTTTGTGTGTAAGCAGCAGGGTTCAGGAGAAGAGGGTGGCTGTGGGAATGTGTGTATTGTGGAAATTGAATAGTTGTGGAATCTGACCACGCTGGTTTCCATGACAAAAGCTGGTGTCTTATCTGAAGCTGCTGATTGTCAGAGGCGGTGGGTCACAGCTCTTCGTTTTCTCTTCCTGCTCTGAGCGGCTCTTGACGAGACTGCGAGCGACCTGTCAGACTCGTTCAATCGTTCATACAACTGGTTTTCTAATTACGGCCTCGGGCGCTCGCCTTTTCTCCCCCGTTTTCTAAGTTGGTATCGGCTCGTTGGTACCATTGGTCTGTGTTGATTTAGTATTGCTGTATTCATTTATGTCCAGTTTGACTTCAGTGGATGCTTGGTGTTGGTGTTGCAGGGAACGATTGTTATTGTAAGTTTCGCAAACTGTAATTAAGCCTGAGCCGAGGCTAAATACTCACTATAATGGAGAAGCACCATAATCAATATTTCAGAAATCTGCAACACCCAGCCCAAACGTTCTGTATATGTATATACATCACACCATCATGAAAAACCTTGTATCTCCATTTTTTTGGTATAATATGAATCTGGCAGTTGCTTTTTATACTATTTTATACTATATCAAAATGTCATTAGGGCCAATAGAAATGCTCCAAAATGAATGGAAGTGAATGGAAAATCTGTTTCTATTGACTTCCTCCACTAAAACTTAAGAAGGTTGTTTCCTTCTCCTGTAAAGTTGCAGTTTGGAGATGCAAGATTTTAGCAATTATCCATTGTACATTTAAATATTATAAACTACACATTCAAATGTTATTCATTACGTAAAATATTTTTATTTAGAACAATATAACAAGTCATATACTAGAGTGCTTCTCAGTATTTCTTTTTTCTGGATATGTTGGATCACTATATATAATGTATATATTTTAGATTATATATATATATATATATATATATATATATATATATATATATATATATATATTATAGAGTTATATATATTTTAGAGTTTATATATATATATATATATATATATATATATATATATTTATATACATTTGATCCAACATATCCATAAATACTGTAGAGCATATGCTTTGTTATATTGTTCTAAATAAAATTATTTTACATAATGAATAACAGATCAAATATATATACATAAATACATAATATAAATAACATAAATATCTATACTTATCTTTACACATTTTGGAGCATTTCTAATGGTCCATTCATCATCATAAAACAACTGCCAGACTTACACTATGTCAGAAAGTGAAAACTGCAAACATGGAGGTGCAAGGTTATTGTATCAATAAATAAATGAATAAATTACTGATTTAATAAATATTAAAAATAGTGTGTTTTATGTTCAAATGAAATTTCTTTTTTCAGTGCAATATATTTACATAATGTGATCTTTGTGTTTATTTCACAGCAAGGGATGAATAAGAAGGCATTTGTGAATGACATAACTTCAGCTGCACTCAGGTCTGTTCAGGTTATTGAATGAAACTATCACCTGAGGCAAGTGTTTCCACAAATTCCTGCTGTACAGAACTTTGCAGAAACTATAACAGATCCTTTAAGCTGTTTCGACTGTAAGAGTGCAATGAAATATGAGATGTTCTAGTGGACAGAGCTGCAGAGTGTTAAACATCCAGATTAAAGATTAAAGAACAGCAGCAAGTTAGGAGAGCTTAAGCTTCACAGGTCCAGGTTTGCACAAGAGGAAGTGTTTTCTATGCCTTCTAATTTTATCTCCGGCTTCTTTGTTGCATGAAAGTGGTTTTAATGAGAATGAGATGTGTGTGTGTTTTTTTTTTTTTTTTGTAAAGCAGCTTTTCTTTCCATTTAAGATTTTAATAGTTTTGAAGAATTGCAATTTTAATACAATAAATATCACAATAAATATGGATTGAAACACAGTTATCTTTTCCTGCAGTGGAGGGGGATATGTTTTAAATCGCAGGTTTTAAGTTAAAATAATTTTTTTGTGTCAAATATATTGAACTTTTGTTTACTTGGAAAAATACAGTATATAAAAAGGTTGGGATTTAGTTAGCCTGTTAAAGTTAGGGTGAGGTATCATGAGACACTTAGCTATTGTTATTATTATTATTATGATTTGTGCTATTATTTGGCTTTCATTAATCTTTGTCTTGTGCTTTTATATCACCTTGCTGTTGAAAGTGGGGTTCCAACTGTTGCTTTTTTTTTTGCTTTGCAGTCTCATGTATGTGAGTGATTTGTTGAGCAGAAACCAAATAAAGTTTTCTAACAAGGTGTTTTGTGTTGAGTTGATCGGATGTTGCTATTGAGGTCATACACAAGTGTAGCCATACTACGCAGGTAGTTAATACAGTGCTGTGAAAACGTATTTGCCCCTTCCTGATTCCTTCTTTTGTAACATTGAAGATAAAAATTTATTGAAGGTCAAGATTTATTGAAAACCTTTAACCTTTAAACCTTTAATTGCCCCTAAAACCTAATAACTGGCAATCAAACGTTTGCAATATCTCACAATGGAGGAATTTTGTCTCACTCTTCTTAGCAATTAGCAGTTTCTTGTTTCCTGGCAAAATAATGTGTCATATAAGTGACTCGCTGAATTTAAACAGGGGCTCTTTAGAATATATACACTATGGGCAAAAGTATTGGGACACCTGCTTATTCATTGTTGTTGTTTTAATTATTTAAAAAGTATTTAAAAAGAGTTTATCCTGCTTTTGTTGGAGTAACTGTCACTTAAGTTTGGGCGATATAACAGTAATACCACATAACGTATACCACAGTATTTAAAATGTTGTCAGTGTCTCAAAATGAGGACGTATTTAAAAATTGTTAGGTGTCTATGTAGTACATGACCATATAAGCTCATTCCCCCAATGTGGGGGTGCTGTGGAGCTCACAGATTGGTGATATCACACTCTGAAAACAGGTGGTAACGTATCGAAGCCTAGCTGGCAGGCTACGAGTCCAAACACAGCAGAACCGGCCTCACGTTTCACCTTTCTGTTTCTCCCAACACCAGTCGCTTGACTTCGCTCTCTCAGACGCTAACTTATCTTAACTTAAGCCTTGCTAGCCAGCTGCCAGTCCAAACACAGCAGAACCGGTGTGAGCCACCTTGTCAAGGCTTACTACCATAGAATATATTCATAGGTAAAGCTGCCTAAGCAGTAGGTTGGATATTTTGATGGGCTAAAAGCATCATACCAGGGAATGCTCCCAGCGGACATCTAAGAAAGAGATTTTGATAGTGTTAAGGACTATATCAGGGTAATTATAGAGGTATTTTCTTCATTTGATTTGCAGTTGACACTTTTGTAACACTCTATATTAACTCTAATTAACACTTGTGTCGGTAGCCCAGCAGTTAGTCAGCAGAGCAGCTGCTCTGGGCCGTCTGATACTAGGTGGAGCTGTAGCCAAGCTAGTTAAGCTGGTGATCACCACCCCACCTCATCCCCAAAAGTACTGGATGGAGCACCACTGTTCCACAGCTTAATGCTGGGGGGCTTTATACCCCTCTAGCCTACGTCTGGCACCATGGTCCCTAGGTTTATCTTCTCCAGAGAGTCCTATTCTATTGGCAGTATTTCTCTACAGGGACTAGACAATCTATGTGTGTACATTTGCACATTAGAAGAATAGCTGTCCACAAATATGTGGACATACAGTGTATAGCTGTTGTTTTGCAGTTGAGAGCTGAAATCTCCAACTTAGCCAGCTTGTCATGACTCAGGTGACAAAATGAAGAGTGTGTCTGATAACATCTGAGTGCTGTCACTGCTTTTCTTCGCGCTCAGCATATTTTAACACCCGGCTGTCATTTTCTCTCTCTGAGTGACTTCACTCCACCCATTTTCCACCCTTTCCACTGTCACACATCACTGCAAAACGAACGCGCTGATATCTTGTCAAGCTTGAGCAACATAGAGATTGCTGTCAAAATGATTTATTGGACAGAGTGTGAGACTGTGGTTTGGATGTGGTTTTTAATGTGGATACATTTACATCATCTCTTCTAATGGAGTAGAGTCCCAGTTCAGTCCTTGGGGCTTTTAGGACAAATATGAATGCCTGGCCTGCTTTCCACCATCCAAACAATGAGAAGCTCCCTGATTAATGGCTGATTACAGGGGTTCCTGTTCTTGGACGACACCCGTCCTGCTCCCAACATCCCTGATCGAGCTTATCAGCTAATTAGCTGTTAGTTAATTAATTAGTTAGAGCTGGAAAACTCTAAAATGTCCAGGGCCGGGGGTGTTCCTTCAGGACCAGGATTGGGAATCATTGTCTAAATGTTTGTGGACACCCTTTCTGGTGAATGCATTTAGCTGCTTTCAAGTTTCACCCATTGTCGTCACAGATGTGCAGATGCACACACACACACACACACACACACACACACACACACACACAGCTTATATAGTACCATTAAAGCCACATAGCCAATAGAATAGGACTCTCTGGAGCAGATAAGCATGAGCCTGACCTATTGGCATGACTTTTTGAAGCAACGAGCCCACAAGCATTGAGCTGTGGAGCGGTGGAACTGTGTTCTCTGGTCCAAAGGTGCTCCACCCATTACTTCTGGGGTGAGCAGAAAAGTTTGGGATGAGGTTGGGTACTGGTCATCCAATATCCCAATATCCCTCACTAATGCTTGTGTCTTTAATAGCCTTGATTTCAGAAGAAACACTGAATGAGCAGGTGTCCCAATACTTTTGTCCATATAGTGTAACTCAGTGTAACTTACTTCTGCTTTTTTTAACAATATGAAAACACAAGCTGCCCTTTGCACTGTGTGATCATTTCAGGTACAGCGAACCAATAAACCTCTCCTTGTTCCAACTGTAGAACAGTGCGTCTCACGTTCAGTCCTGGGGACCTCCTGCCTGCCACAGTTTCAGGTATTCGTACATTTACATTCGTAGTATTTGGCTCTCATCCAGAGCAACGTACATTTGAATCATGTTATACAGGGAGGGGAATGTAGAGTTAGGAGTCTTGGAAGGGCTTGATAATAAGCTGGTGAGTTGGGTCAAGTGTGTTGGACCAGGGCCTAGCTGAAACTAGGCTGGTATTAATAACTGATACTGTATGAATATACTGACTCTGGCTCAATGTCATACCATTAAACCTTGCACACAGGTTGAACTCAAGTCATCATATCGCACAGTTTATTAAACAGATTATAATCCACAATTACACTGAACAGTCGTGGTGTCCTTGTATTAGTTCTCAGTAAGGTATCAGCCAGAGGCCAGGGTTGAAGTATCTTCTGGTTCCTCCAGTGATGATGCTCTACTTCCTCAGGCCTCTCTTGCTCCTGGGTCCTTTGGAACTGAAGAAACAGACAACAAATATTAAGCAGACAATAACATATACGCCAGATATGGAAGACATGGAGAAATCAATATACACTAAATGTCCAAATGTTTGTGGACACCCCTTCTAATAGATGCATTCAGCTACTTTAAGTTGCACCTATTGATGACATTTTCTAATCCCTTTAGAGATTTAAGGATTGTCTGGAGCAGATAAACAATGAATCTATTGGAATCATGTCTAATGCCAGGCGTGGGCTAGATGGGTGTAAAATCCCCCAGCATTGAGCTGTGGAGCAGTGGAAGAACTGTACTCTCTGGAATGATGGTTGGGGCTCTATTCAAAGCTTTTGGGATGAGTTGGAGAGTTGGGGATGAGATGAGGTGGGGTGGTGATCATCCAACATCCTGACCTCACTAATGCTCTTGTCGTTGAATGCAATCAAATCCTCACAGCAATGCTCTGCTATTGGCACCATGACCAATGCCAGGTGTGGGCTAGATAGAGAGGTATAAAGCCCCTCCCCACCCACCAGCATTGAGCTGTGGAGCGGTGAAACTGTGTTCTCTGGAATGATGAATGGTGCACTCTTGTCACCGAATGCAATTAAATCCTTACAGCAATGCTCCTCCAATATCTAGTAGAAAGCCTTCGTCCCTGGACACTAGAAACAGTTAATCCAACAAAATCAGGATCAACTATTTTTTTAATCCCCTCAATTTCAAAAGAAATCATGAATGTGTCCCAATACTTTTGTCCATTCAGTGTATGTATTTTAACTTCACTGATAACAATGTGTGGAAAGTGTCATAAAACAATGAAACCCAGACCAAGTGACCTTCCCAGACTGATCTACTCCCACACCAACCGTCTTTATTACTCAAAACATCTAGAACAGCATTGCTTCATGAGCTGATGGTCACTGGTTTCACTGTTTTAGTCAATATTCAGCATATTATCATCAAAAAGAAGGAGATACACTGATACTGTTTCACAGAGCCTGATCAAATGGATTTAAAGGGGCCTGTTCTGTATTTATCATTCCTAATGGTTCATCTCTGATTCCCCATGATTGGATGGATTAGCTATTAGGTCTATTTACCATCTCTGGCTCTGTACAGTAGTTGGGCTGGCATTCAGACCACATCCGTTCAAAGCCCTGGCGTCTGCTCTGAGGCCTGGAGCTCTCAGGAGCTCATGGCCAGTCTGATCCCCCCCCGCCTACATCATGGCCTTAACCTTTGACCCTACGGTAGCAGCTGTTATGATCCCTCCACCTTTCCACGGTCTCTCACTGCGAGTGCCTTCCCTTAATCTAGACTGTAAACTCTTATCCAGAGAGAGAGACATCATAGACATGATAGACATGTAGACGCATCGATAGATAGATAGATAGATAGATTGATAGATAGACAGATAGATGGATAGACAGAAAAATAGACAGACAGACAAATATGTAGAAACATAGACAGACAGATGGACAGAGAAGCAAATATGTAGACAGATAGACAGACACGCAGACAGATAAATAGACAGATTGACAGATAGATAGACAGATAGATGGATAGACAGACAGATAGAAAAATAGACAGATAGACAGACAGACAAATATTTAGACAGATAGATAGACAGGCAGGCAGACAGATAGATAAAAAGATAGACAGATATATGGGTATACAGACAGATATATGGATAGACAGACAGACAGATAAGTAGACAGATAGACAGACAGGCAGATAAATATGTAGACAGGCAGACAGATAAATAAACCGATTGATAGATAGATGGAGACATACAAGCAAATAGATGGATAGGCAGACACACGGAAAGACAGACAGACAGATAGATGGAGAGACAGTTAGATAGATAGACAGATAGGTAAATGGATAGATAGACAGACAGAGAAAGAGGGAGATGGAAAGGCAAAGAGAGAAAATAAGTGAGGGGAAGAAAGACTGAGACTGAAAGAGAGAGAAAGTGAGCGAGACAGGCAGAGGAAGACATAGAGGTAGAGACTGACTCATCCAGGGTTTAAAGCAGCTGTTGGAACGGCCCCAATGAGGAACCTGCATAATGAATGTTTGCAGTGGTTTCTGGACAGAAAGCTCTGCCTGGAAATGACGAGTTGAAATTGAGGGTGAAAAAAACGGTGGACTTCTGCCATGAGTTTGCGGATGTTTAATATTTCGAGCGCCACTCCAGACCTAAGACTGTAGATGATTGGTGAAGATTGTGTCTCTGCAAGACGGCACAGATCCGGCATGAGTCAAACGCCATAATTATGCACGTAAACACCATCAGAATGCAGCGAGAGTCTCCATGGCTTCAGCACCAAACCTGCCAGCACTCCAGCACAGATAACAAAAGATGCCACACAGGCTTTTCTCTTTCTTTTTTTTAAACACACACCTGTGATTTGACTCTCTCACACACACACACATGGTGTGGCCTTCTGTGCTCCTGATGGGCGGGTTATGGGCGTCCAGCAGGTTTGGAGCGGAGGGGTTTGAATGTCAGTCGTGCAGTTTATTTTATACTGCGCAGGGTCGTATAATTATACCTCCTGACTTCACACACGGCTTAGTGTAGTTTTGCAGCTGTCCTTGCTGCTTGCTATTGTATCCGCCCGGATTGCAAGCATTTGTGTGTGTTTGGGTCTCGGGTGCCATGTCCTGCCCTTTTTCGAGGCTGCGCCTTTGTGTAACTAGTCTCAGTAGGCCTGATTTAAAGGTCGTGCCAATGAAGATCAAGCACTGCGCCAGCTGCTACTTCAAACAGTCCGGTCTGGAATGGAGTAAACACGAAGAGACGATAAAAGAGTCTCGACACTGCAGAGGTCTTACCAGCCTTATCTGGGTATTATCTGTGACTATCACTGTGAACAGTTTTACTAAGGCTTCCAAAGAAATGGTTAAAGGAACGGTTCAGAGATTCATCTAATTTACACTATTTTTAACATATAACTGGATAAAATGTTTAATGTAATTGACCAGCCAGGACATATTTGGTGTTTACATTTTTGGTTGCTTAGCTGTGAGGCTAATGCTGCTAACAGACACTAGAAGTCAATAGCCACCCTTGACAAAACCTTCGCCCTAATCAAGCGTTCATACGCCTCTAAACCTAAACAACGCTAGCAAACTAATGTTTCCCCTTAGATAAAGGTTGCAGGTCCAGGGGTTCGCGGACACAGGGAATTGTAGTACACTGAGATGCTGGAGCTGTCGTCTCGCTGTTTACACGCGAGAGCAGATGGACGCTAGCGTTTCAGGGTGCTCCCGTGTCTGTGTTACCTTCTGGCTCTCTCCTTTTAATTAGGCTGTTATAGTCAGACCTGCCAGAGTCATCAGACACATTCTGATACTGCTCAACATTCTCTGCCCTCCATAAAATCCTCTCAGTACTAACTCTCTCTTGTAACCTTCTCCAAGTTAAATGGCCACCCAGCCTGGCCTGCTGGAGGATTGCCCGCTGAGGTCCCCTCTACCTGCGTCAGACCAGCTGCCACCTACCAATCCAACCATCAGACCTCCCACCCACCACCACCCATACCAGACCAGCGGCACACCCTCCTACCACTGCTACCTGTCTAATGACCATGCTAAAACCTAAATGGACTCTTAACTATCTGCCACTATTAATATCACCACTATTAACTATCAGTTGTATCTGGTTTGGTCATTTTTAGCATTAATGTTTAAATATCTCTGGCCAGAGGAGGATGGGTCGGGTCCCCCTTGTGAGTCTTGGTTCCTCCCAAGGTTTCTTCCTCCAGCTCTGAGGGAGTTTTTCCTTGCCATTGTCGCCGTTGGGGCTCACTGGGGGTCTTTGATCCTTCATGTCTTACGTTATTTCTTCTTTTTGTTTCTGTCTTTTATTAATCACTAATTATGTAAAGCTGCTTTTTGACAACAACAGTTGTAAAAAGCTATACAAATAGATCTGACTTGATTTGACTAATCCTAAAACAAAAGCAATAAACTAATGCAAGAATGAGAAGATCAGCAGCCCAGCCAATCGTAGCCTCCTGCTATGCTAATTTAGCATTGCTATAGCAGCAGGCCTTTACAGATCTGAAAACAAAGGTAACGAAAGCCCACAAGGCAGGAAAAGCTAAAAGAAGAAGCCAAGCGTTCTCAGCTTGTATCTTCTTCGGCGTGGAATACTATGAAGAAAAGGCTGTTTAATGGAGTTGTGGAGGTAAGATCGAGATAAGATCTGGAAGACAAAGAAAACTCTCAGAGATAACTGCTCATATGACTACTAAGAACCTGCATGAACGTTCTGCCAGGAGGATGATGCATGTTTCCACTGTACACACGTGTAATCTTCACGGAAGAGGCAAAACACTGAAAACTTGAACTGTGACTGTGCTGCCGAAACATCTAGACAAGATTGATGAGTCTTCGAAACTAGTGCTGTGTACTGATGAAGTCCTTGTGACATGTGTAACAGTGCATAGCTTAATGCAAATGAATCATCTTATTAAGGTTGACCCCAACTTCCTCCCGCTGGTCTTTGTCTTTACAGAGGCTAGTGACGTATTAGCGCTTTTAATACTGATGGAATGTAAACACAGCGTCGCTACTGTTGAGCTCAGAGGGTGGATTACACTTTATTTCTGCTGAATTATGGATTAAATCTCATAACTAACTCTTATTCTCTTACACACACACACATATACACACACACAGAGCTGCGCCTCATTTTAGCTCATTTAGCTTAATCCAGCCCAATGACTGACCATCCCTTCATCTCTCAAAAAGTTGGTGAAGCATTTTCTCTATTAAAGCCTCTGTGTTCGAGCTTTGTTATGTTCGAGGCTGAACTTCTCTAAACTACACCGAGATATTCTAAGAACAAATAAACAGATTCCTCTAGACAGTTTATTAGGCACACCACACAATTATTTGTCTGCCTGCCCGAAAATTTAAGGACATGCTAGCTTATGAGTTAATCCAAATTAATCATAGAATATTGTTGTGATTAATGCGATTAAAACTGTTTAATCGACTAACATTCACTACTTTAAACTTATTATTATAAACTAAAATGAAACCTTTAGCCTTAAAACTAACCAAGAAGACCAAGAAGTTAAAATAAAAAGTACAGCTGCCCCCAGTGTTCAACTCCAAGCTGAGGTTGTCTTCATTTTTGTCCCAGATCACTTTAACAATCCTGTGTCACTTTAATGAAGACCTGGATGTATTCTAAATAGCTTGAGAGAAGTTGAGAGAAGATTTGATTGGATACTGATACGTAGAAACGTCTGTAAATTTGATCTTTCACCAAACCCTTCATTTAAAGTGACAGTTTGACAAACTAACCAAAATAATAAATACACAGTTGTCCCTGTACCCCAAATAATCACCAGCCAAGATGTGTCCAGTGTTGACACTTTCATTTTTAGCTATGCAGTAGAGCTTAAAAGCTAATCTAGCTAAATATCAGAAGCTTATAACCACCAGTTCACACTGTGCAAACAGCTTGCCTAAATACACCATATGGACAAAAGTATTGGGACACCTGCTCCTACATTGTTTCTTCTGAAATCAGGAGGTAACATCAGTAACTTTCTCAACTGTCCAGGGAAGAAGGCATTTTACTAGATTTAGGTGAGGAATTGATTGCATTCAGTGACAAGAGCATTAGTAAGGTCAAGATGTTGGATGATCACCACCCCACCTCACTATCCCCAACTCCCGACTCATCCCAAAAGCACTGGATGTAGCACCATCTATCATTCCAGGGAACACAGTTCCACTACCCCAGAGAGTCCTACTCTATTAGCAGTGCTTCAGGGTCTATTGGGAGCTGTGTGTGTGCATTTGCACGTCTATGTAGCGCAGCTGAATGCATTAGAAAGGGTGTCTTTGTCTGTTTGTCATTTGGACATACAGTGTACATTGCCTAAGCACACAATCCAGACTTAAAGAGATATTATGTGACAGCTGCTCAAAGCAAGTGACGCTAACTGGTGTACATAAGCTTCCATTGCTGGACAACTACTTTAGCTTTTAGTAACTACAATGAGAATTAAAGAAGCTAAACTCTGTAAACCAACCATGTGTGCTCATAATGGGGAAAAACTGGGGTGGCAAACTATGACAGGTGAAAGTGGAGTGATTCACAGCTACTCACTTCTTCTGGTGGTCACTGACTCTGTTCCTCAGGACAGTTACCTGCGACAGAGAGAACCAGAGACGTGAGGTTGTATCTGAATCACCACCAACCATGTCTGCTTCCTTCTCATGCCAATCAAATGACTGGGAACGAATCCAAGGACTAGATATACTGTATAACCAGATAGTCTTGCCAAGTCTGGCCTGGGTGTGGCTGCCACAGGTGGTGTGAGTTATAATTTAATGGCTCTGTCAACATTTGCTCATGTGAAAGCTCACGCTGAAACAAAAGAAGTTCCTACAGCCACCTCATGCTGGAAACAGCCCTGTCTAAAGCGTGGCCTTCCTTACGCTTGACGTCAGGACACACTAGACACATCCTTACGTTAAAAAACCATACCTCGTATTTCTGACGCGTATATTTGTACTGCAGTTCGAATTTCTCTGCCTCCAGTTGGTACATCCACTTCCAAAGTTCAGTGGCTTTCTCTCTGCGTGGCAGGACAGATGGTAAACATGAATAACCAGTCGCTGGAGAGCCTGTATGCCTGCAGACTGTGGCTTTACAATGCATTAATGTACGGCTTTGAAGACATGCTCTACATTACTAGACTTTATTTGGGTTGCGGCACGTCTGGTATGCCCAGTCTGCTTCTCAGGCATACCTGAGCTTGTCTGCGTTCAGGTGGTCGATATGTAGCTCTTTGCGACGCTCAGAGAGGATCTTCCTCTTCTTCTCTCGTTCAGTTTGCTTCTTCGGCCCTCGCCTGTCCGTCTGTTGACAACACAGATAAGGTGAATCAGATGAAAGTGGTGTGAAGTGAGGAGTTAACGCAATGGTTCCCAACCACGGTCATGGAGGACCTCCTGTCCCCAGCACATAGAAGTGTTTGCCTTGCTCCCAAAACACATGATCCTGCTAATCAGATAATTCAAACAAGTCTTTCCTGGGATGAAGGTGATGTGTTAAAGTAGGAAACCATTCAAATGTGCAAGGGGCAGGAGGTTCTCCATGACTACGGTTCGGAACCAAAGAATCTCTAAAGAATAGAGCCGGTGTATCGATGTATACATAGATACTCATCTAGATACTGAAATGCCATCTCTGCTCTTTAGAGATTCTTTGGTTCCCCAACCTGGCATCAGGCCGATATCAGCAGAACATGGCGGCTCAGGAAAAACCCAGAACAAATCCTTCTACAAGGAAATACCCTGAAATATCACACACATGTGCTTGAGTGGTGTGACCATGATGGCCTAAATTTTTGTCTAAATTTAAGAGATTCAACTATCATTCATTTATTTTAAAGCTCAGTATAAGCTCAAGTATAAAATCCTGAGGAGCTTTAGGAGGTTCTTCCATTTGAAACTGTTGAGGAACCTCTTAAGGTGTTTTGAGGAGCCTTTCAGGAACCTATTTCTTCTAAAAACCTTTTCTTGAAGGTTCCTCAAAGCACTTTAAGAGGTTCCTCCAGTTTCAAATGGAAGAACCTCCTAAAGTTCCTCAATGATCTTATACTTTTACCAGTGTAGACGATGTATCAGGTTGGTATTGACCAATGTGCAAGATTTTAATATCAGTATTTTGGAAATGAAGAAGTGGTATAGTGCCATCTCAGCTCAACTGATGCTTCTTTAAAGTACTAGTTTTGTAAATGCCATGTGAATTTGAAGAACATTTTTAAAGAGAATTTCAACAGTTTTTCAACATTTCTGCATAATAGGGGGCGCACTATCAATCAAACATGGCCATTTAGTTACTATCCAGTTTGAGCAGTGAACCACGTTCTTAAAAATAAAGGTGCTACAAAGGGTACTTGATCAATGACATAGAAGAACCGAATTTGGTTCCATGAAGAAGCATGTAAAAGTGTTGAGATGTGAGTGTAAAGAACCCTTAAGAGGTTTACAAACAACTTTCTCTTGATGTAAAGGTAACATTTATTTTACAAACATGCTTCTTTATGGAACCAATAGTAGTTAATGAATGGGCTTGCTGCTCCTTTGCAGGACCTTTATTTTTTAAGAGAGCACATTTTCATGTAGATGAAGCCCTTCGAGCTTCAAGTACGGCTCGGCTCGACTCGTCATCCCTCAAAATCCGTGGAACAAGCGTCCAGGCTTTTTTCTGTCCTGCACCAAAGTGGTGGAACGAACTTCCCCTGGGTGTCCAAACAGCAGAGTCCAACGCTCACTGTCTTCAAACCCAGACTGAAGACCCTCCTCTTCTGAGAGTACTTGGACGAATAGCGAATAAAGTACTATGGTCACCTTATTGACCTGTGTTTAGTAGAGTCTAAACTTAGAGGTATCTTTAAACTATTAGTCTATTTAAACTAGCTGAGGTTTTTCTTGGGTAAATAGCAAAGCACCTTTGTAAGTTGCTCTGAATAAGTCTATTTAAACTAGTGTCTGCTAATTTAGAGTGTCTGCTAATTGCCGTAAATGTAATGTAAATGTAAATGATGGTAAAACAGTGATACATTTAAAAAAATCCCCCTGTAAAATCTCTTTAAATAAAAAAAAACTACATTTTAGGCCTAAACCTTTATTTGTGGCCTAAACCTTCTCAAACTGACTATTAAAAACTACTACAGTGTCTCAGACATCAGGTAGCATATTCACATCAATCTCTCGTAATCACTTTCTGTGAGAGACCTTTAATAGGCATTAAAAACCACCACTGTAAAGAATTCTGACGTCGTTTTTTTAGAAGGAAGATGGAAATTTTACAGGAATTCCCTTATTAAAAACTAATCACATAACATTAAAGTTCTATATATTTTTATTATTTTCACCCCCTCCCCCCCAGAGCTGTAGGCCACAGTCCCTTAACATTACCTTCTGCATGTATCCAGTGAACTGTAAGTTGGTCAGGACTTTCTTTTTCTTGGCATCATCATCAGCTTTCCTCTTCGCTTCTTCCTCCTCCTTTCGTGCCTTTTCTTCCTGAACGATACAAAACTCTTGTAAATTTTCCGTCCAAAAAAACCCATGACATGTGACATCTTTTAGGAATGACTCACCGCCAGCTTGTTCTGCCGCTCACGCTCTTTCTCTGCACGGATTCTCATCTGCTCGGCTCTTTCGGATCGCCGTTTTTCCTTGGAAGAAAAGATTTATTCAGCCCTCAATCAACATCCACTACTGTGCAAATGATCACTTTCACTGTTTGTAATTCGGATCCAGGCCAGTGTGGCTGCCGGGCAGACTGTCAACAAACTAGGATGTTTTAGTAGTGTTGAGAATGTCCAGAGGGACATGTTTGTAGTCTGAAATTACTGGGAAAGCTTTAAACCATGCAGACCCATACAGGTTATAATAACATTGATATCCAGACTGTTGTATATTTTAAACCTTGATTTGTAAAATGACTGTAAACAAAGAATTACCCAAAGCTGCTAAAACAGATTTTTTGAATGATTCCACTTTTGCTTCCATGGACTAACAGCTTTATAAAAGAGGTGTGAGTGTGAGGGATCTTTAAACTGATAAAGAACTTCCACATCCACATCTATAAACCGTTAAAGGCATCTTCACACACACATCTATTTAACAAACATGATTTCTTTCAGAAAATAAAAGTGATTCTTTCATGGCGTCGTTTAGAAAATCATTTCTAGTATCTTTATTTGTATGAGTTCAGTATAAAAGCTTTAATTTAAATAGTTATTAAAAACGATTTAATAATACCTACATATTAATAATATTTCAATGTTCATTACCTTTAAATCAATAAGTATTCAATCAATTAGTAAATCAATAATTGTTTACAATATATCTAAAAGTAATAACATATATATATATGTATATATATATATATATATATATATATATATATATATATGTATATAAACATTTTAAACTCAAAATAAATATATTGGTTACAGAAGTGAGGGGTATTTCACAAAACAGGATTTAAGTACCTTAATTACCTTAAAATCAAGAAGTAGTAAATCAATTAGTAAACCAATAATTGTTTACAAAATATCTAAAAGTAATAGCAATTTATTATGAATATATATAAATATATATATATATATATATATATATATATATATATATAATCATAAACATATATATACATATAAACATTTTTAACTTAAAATAAATATATTGGTTACAGAAGTGAGGGGTATTTCACAAAACAGGATTTAAGTTTGGAGCCCAACTTAAGTACTGTCTCTCAGCTCTATATATATAGTGCCAGAGCACTAAAATGGGTCGTGGATGGGTCTTCCAGCATGACAATGACCCAAAACATACAGCCAAGGAAACAAAGGAGTGGCTCCATAAGAAGCATATCAAGGTCATGGAATGGCCTAGCCAGTCTCCTGACCTCAATCCCAACGAAAATCTATGGAGGGAGTTGAAGCTTCGCGTTTCCAAATGCACGCCTAAAAACCTTAAGGACTTGGAGATGATCTGCAGAGTGGAATGGGCCACACTCCTACTGCTGAAGTGTGTGCAAACCTTATAAAAACTACAAGAAACATCTGACTACTTATTTCCTTTAATGAAATTCAAGTTGATTTTTATTTCTCATTTCATTCATTTTGATATTCTGTGTGTCACTGTTAAAATAAAGCTGGCATAAAATTATGGGACGTTTCATTTATTTTTTTGTATTAAAACGTTTAAAGTCAGTGGGGGGTCAAATAATGTTTTCCTCCACTGTATACATATATATATATATATATATATATATATATATATATATATATATATATATATATATATATATATATATATATATATATATGTGTGTGTGTGTGTACTATAAATATACATAATATATGTAATATATAAACAATACATACAACCAGACAATGGGATTCATTCACCAACTGTTCTTAAGAAGACATTTCTCGTTAAAACCCACTTAAAGAGTTTTCACAGAGGTCCTGACGTAGACCAGTGTTTTCTTAGCTGGGGTTTGTTCAGTCTATGTGGATTATGGAGGATACATCTTTATCACTTCTGCACATCATGAATCTGACCTAGACTTTCTCAACAACAAATCAAAGAGAATTCTTAGGAAGATTTAGGTGAATGAGGCCCACTGTTATCATGAGGTATAAAAAAGCTCAACAGTAAACTATATACACACATTATCTACAAAGCTATAAACAGTCTATGAAGTTTACCGCCTTCAGGACTACAACACAGTTTATGACTCACAATTCGGCTGGTGAGGGCAATGAGTTCCTCTTCCTCCTTCTTTCGGCTTTCGAAGTGCGCCTCGATCAGAGACTGAAGCTCAGTCAGATCCTTTTCCATGCGCTTGCGGTGGATATCCTGCACCAAAGCAGGTCACTTTAACTGTTTCTCTTGAATTACGAGATTCATTTATCTAGTTCTAGATGTTTTTACTTTTTGTAAGCAGTTCTGTTCTGGGTGAACATGAATGGAATAGTGCTTGAAACAGCAAAATGATCTAAAATAACTCAACTATTTTTCAATGAAAAAAGACACTTTCACTCAATCATGAGGCATCAAAACGTGTCTAAAATAAGTTGAACAATCTTGTAGTAATTCTTAGTGTCCAAATCCAAATTATTTCACTTTTTTGCAGCATATCCATTGAACCTGTCAATCACACCACAATTTTTATGTTCTAAAAATATTTTACAGTCTTATGCACAAGTTTGGGACACAAAATATAGCTTACAGTTTTAATAATTTTGTTGACTTTCTAAATGGATATACAATTTGACAAATTCTTTACTGGAGACAAATTTAGGTGTAAAAATCATTTTGCAGCACATTTTCAACACAAATTCTTTGTATTTTTTAAATTTTACATAATGAAAAAAGCTGTTTATTCATTGCATTGCATTTTTTCAATATGTAAAATATTTGAAAAAAAGTTTTTTACCTCTGCACATTCTTAAGCATAATTACTGCTTTTTTGTAGCTTAATTTAATATACTGCAACAAAAAAACATTAAATATGATAAGTGGAAGTAATGTCTCATTAAATATGTCATAAATAATTTAACAAAGTCATCATTTATGGCACATTTTTAACACAAATTGTTTGTATTTTCTGAATTTTACATATTGAAAAAATGCTGTTCATTCAATTGCATTGCATTTTTTTAATATGTAAAATTTAGAAAATATAAACAATTTGTGTTGAATGTGCCATAAATCATGACTTTGTAAAATTATTTATTATTATTTATTATTTATTATAAATTATTTATTTATTATTTATTGACATATTTAATGAGACATTACTTTTACTTATGTTTTTTTTTGCAGTATATTAAATTAAGCTACAAAAATGCAGTAATTTTGCAGAGGTAAAAAAATAAAAATGAGATCTTCTCTAAAGTTTAGAAAATCAACAACATATATTCAGACCAGGAGTGCCAAAATGTTTGCATACAACCACAGTGGTCAGTCACGTGTCCAGCTGTACTCACATCAAAGTCAACTTTCTCCCCATCAGGAATTTTGGGTGGTACTAATGGTGGCAGAAAAGATCTACAAATGAAAAAATGACGTTTGTTAGTACTTCTTTCCTGCTGAATGCTTAGTTTGAGATTGGGATCGGTGGTGCTGTCTCACAGCCACACTTTCACTCACTTCAGTTTCGGTTTTGCCTCTTCTGTAAACACCCAGTTGTTATGAGAGAGAAAGAAACAGAACAAACACGTTAAGGAGAAGATGTTATCACAGCATTACCACTTTAATCACTTAAATGGCCGGTGAAGTTTCATCACACACTTCTGTTACCACAGAAAACCAGCTTACTCAGAAGTCCCTGCAGGTACTGGAGTATTGTACCTTAGTGTGTAATTCGCATTGGGGTGTTAAGGGGTTAACCAGGTCTGTTTACTCCTAAAGAATCCAACTTGGTGGACACTACAGAACCAAGCTACATTATAGCATAGCAATTGTGATCAGAGAAGGCGTGGCTTTCTTACCGTCCTCTTCATGTTCCACATTCCCACCTACGAGAAGAGCAAGGGCAAAGGACAGTGAGTCTATGTTAAGGCAAGACCAGACATAAGGGCTGACACAGAAGATGGACAATGCAGTGAGGAGCCCTAAGGCACAATGGCAATCATCATAGGACAAAGCTATGTTAGCTATGCTCGCTAATGGAGGCCCATGAGCGACAGTGCTCTCAGAGGTCTGTGCTCTCTAACAAAACCTCATTGTCTGAACTGGGTTTGAGGTATCAAACAGGTCACAGTTCACCTAAAACGTTGTATTCTAGATTACCTGGTGATGTAATCAGCATTTCTAAGAATGACCTGGAGTCTGTTTAGCAAAAGTGTGAAGAGACTACATCAACTACGCCATACACTGAGGAGTAACCTGTCATGTCACAAGGAAGAAAACCCGGCCATTGACGTCATTGCTTTTTCTTACCTGCTTCCTGACCGCTGGTGTCCTCAAGGGCTGTTAAAGAGACACACAAAAATGCATTACATTCACAGCAAGAGGCCGACGCTCTCATCCAGAGCGACTTAGAATTTGTGGGAGAATTAGTTAGTGTTTGGAGAGTTTGGACTTTTGGCCTTTGCCAAGAACTTTTCTTGGTTTAGTGTGGTGCACTTGCCTGGGCATGGAACCAACTTATCCACTATGCTGTTCCACCCAAAAAGCCCTATGAAAGCTGTAATTTACACTCTTAAAAATAAAGGGCTTCAAATGGTTCTTTGATTGGTGACAGAAGAACCAAGACTTGGGGTAAAGTAAGTAAGTTTGAGCACCTTTTAAAGGTCTAAAGAATCTTCACTTAATGTAAAGCTTCACAGTAATTCATTCACTCAGTATCATTCTAAAAACATTTACGCCAGGGGACTCTGAGCGGTCAAGTAGACTAAGGCTCTGCCATTGAGACCCAAGGATCAAAAAAGTCTACATCAGGGGGCTTCGAGAGGTCCTGTGGACTAAGACCACTATAAACAGAGGATCGCTGGTGTGAGTACCAGGTCATGATGCCCGCCATCAGCAGCTGGAGCCAGAGAGAGCGCAATTGGCCTTGCTTTCTCTGGGTGGGTAGATGAGGCTCTCTCTATCCTTACATCGCTTCAGTAAGATGCTGACCGGCACAAGCAGCTGCCTGCTGGCTGATGCATCAGAGTTGGGTATCAGGCGCTTTCCTCAGAGCGCGTTGGCTGCCTGGTAATGTTGCATCTGTAGCAGTTTGAATAGAGGCAGTGGCTGGTTGCACATGCATCAGAGGAGGCATGTGTCTGTCCTCACCCTCCCAGTGTCGGGGGCATTATGTGTGATAGAGGAGAGTGCTAATGAGTGGGTTGGGTAATTGGCAATCTAAAATTAGGGATGAAAATGCTGGGGGAAAAAGGTCAGATTAATGATGTTTTTAAACAGAATTGTTCAGAGCTCATAAATTGAACATCTTCCAAATATGAAACCATTGATGAATGTCAGAATATTTGTGAAAACTGTGAGTGGGTTTGAAGAACCATTGGCGAATAAGGCCTATTGTTTATTGTGGGACCAAAAGTGGTCACCATCTGAAGCACCTTCATTTTTAAGAGTGCATTGCTGGTTATGAAGTTAAAACTGTAGGCTACTCATCTTATATTTCATAGCAATTTACCTTTATTCCTGTTTTATTAAATAATAAAGGTGGCAAATAATGAGGCTAATTAGACAGGGAATCCATAACAATCAAATCTAATGTTTCTTTATCTGAAATATCAGTCCTACAATAACCTTAGCTTGGCTTAGCATCCTTAACTGTCTCCAAAGCATGTACATTTCAAAACTGATTTCGGTGTATTTTCTTGCAAGATCCACATCTTTGTACACCGATCCTGATTATGTCACACACCTGGATTCCTCCACCATATGATCACTGTTGTCTTTGCACTTAGACAGGTCAGAACCCGCATGTCTCATGGTACCTTTCATTTGACTGGAGGTATTACATAAACACATGAAGTACAACAAATGGAACTACCTGGGTTTTATGTCACGGGAACTGACATATGTAATTCATATAATTGAGAACTAATCTTATGTTACGTTCAGACGGCCCTCGTGACACAGGGACTCTCTGGGTTTGGAGGTCATTTCTCTCCGGTGGCTTGGGCAAATTCTAATAGCAACCAGTAGTGCAGTCTCTTATAGGAGCAAATGGCAAATATGGTACCAGTCTTATATCAGTCTTATATCAGAAATATATCAGTGACCCTCACTTCTGTGTCATAATGCTAGAAAATGAGTTTAATATTAATAATATAGATAATAGTTTTGGGCCTTTTTAGCAAGCAATTATTGATTATTATATTTAGCAGGGAATGACGTCATTGAATCAATGACTCAACAACTGGACATTGTTCAAGTGATAACTTGCCAATGGCCACTTGTAGGTTGCATCCATAACCATGTACTAATATAGTACATAGTATGTCAAAAGAGAACACTGTTAGTAGTACACTGGGTTCTTCATGGGTTATTTACAATAAGCAGTGGTTATATAGTCATAGTCATGATAATGCAAAGAACCCTTTGAAAGCTTCAATGCCTCTCTGATTGGTGGAAAACCTAATGTTAGGTTACAAAAGGCTTTTAATAGCACTAAAGTTGTTTCCACTATTATTACAAGCCAACAAACTCAGGGTGTACATTTATTAATATGGATTGGATAGTATTGTTTGGTATGTGATTTTGGATGCAACCCAAAACCACATACTATGCTTCACTGTACATTGCAGTTATGATTGGCAACGTGACAATTTTCCCACTTTACGAGGGCCGCCCAAACCATTAGATCAGTTTTGAAGAGCATCTTCTACAAGCTTTGCAGAGTTAATTGCTGAACACAGTTTGACATTAATAAAGCCATAACATAAATGTTAGCATTAGCTGAAGCGGCACTACCTTCCTCCTCCTCCTCCTCCTCCTCATCCTTCAACTCTACCTCCTGCTCCTCCTCCTCCTCTACATGCTCCTCCTCCTCCACAACCTCTTCTGTGCAAAGAAGCAGACAGCACAGTAAGATGGCGGTCATCCTCTATCGCTAGAGAATGACGCCTGCATCCTGCTCACACACATGAATCACAGTAGGCATGCACACATCCACAAAGTACAAACTCTGAACCCGAGCCCTTTACTGTCATGCCACAAAACATTCGCAGATTGGTTCATGCATGCCTTTTGATGGGACAGGCAGAAGCATAGGATCTGTTGCCAGAGCAGATGATTAGCTTGTTGTGTTAGACCTCTGTACACCATTTTCCTCACTCTCTTACAGAGTGTACTGCCAGCTTAGCAGCACTCACAGCTCTCGGCCCTGCTCCACGCAGGAGACAATTAGACCAGTAAGAGCATGAAGCTCTGAGAGCTTCTATCTGAAAGCTTTTCTCAGTGGAAGAAACCTGAGCTGGTCTACAGGGAGTTGACTGCAGGAGACAGAATGAGGTTAGCATTGTGAGGCTAACAACGGCACCTTTCACGGATAGCTCGGCCTCTTTGCCCTCACACAATGCAGCTTTTCTCACCACTAACCAGGGCAGAGCCATTACAGTTCTGCTCAGTTACCATGGGCCTGAAGGAAGCATAGCAACCAGATAACTACTGAAGGTAGCGTTATACTGTCATAGCATAATGCTAACTCCACTAACACTAACATTTATATAAAACACTGACCAGCCATAACATTAGCACCACTGACAGGTAAAGTGAACCACATCGATTGTCTTCGCATCAACAGGTGGGATCTACTTTTTAGGCAGTGAGTGAACAGTCAGGTCATGAAGGTGATGTTGGGAAGCAGGAAAACTGGCAAGCATAAGGATCTGAATCACTTGGGCAAGAGCCAGACTGCTAGACGACTCGGTCAGAACATCCCCTAAACACCAGTCAGGTCTCGTGGAGGGTCCCCGGTATGCGGTGGTGACCTAAGGTGGTTACTAAGGCTCAATAATGAGATACACAGAGGCCTCTTGAAGGATCTTGAAGGATCCAGAGGACTTAAAGGATTTGCTACTAGCGTCTTTGTGGTGCCAGATACCACAGAACACCTTCAGAGGTCAGGTGGAGTCCATGCCTCGATTGTTGAGATCTGTCGTAGCGGCAATTGGAGGACCTACTCAGTATTAGGCATGTGGTACTAATGTTATGGCTGATTTGTGTATGCGTTGATAAGTATGTACACATTTCTCAGGTCTTTACTGTTGTTAAAATATTTATGGTTGCAATTTAATGACTGTTGAAGGCTTCATATGTGATTCCCGATGTTTACGTTGACTGGTTCCCACTGTTGCAATTGCAAAGAATCCCAGTAAGTGTCTGTATCAGGGCGTTATCCTGGGGTCGTTATGTAGCATTGACTCAAAAAGAGAATCGGTGACCATTCTTAGACCAAATCCTTTCATGCTAATCTGAATGCTTTGCTATGCAAATAACATCTTCATCATCTATATCATTAATTAGCTTAAAAAGGACCTCGGGAATAGCTGTGGCTTTTCAACAGAGAGCACGGCTCTCACACGTCGCACGTTTTCTTGCAATGTGCTGCACCTAGGTGTTTGTTCCAGGGCCAAAACCTCCAGCGGTATCCTGACTGAGACTGAACAGGTGTTGCCAAAACAGTGCCACACCCATCCGAGAAAGAACTCTGACTGTCTTAACAGATATTATGGTGAGCATAGCCCGCATGTGCTGTGGGTGCGGCCCATATCATTGTTGCTGTGGAAGATCTCTCTTGTTGTG